>NC_044982.1:146825339-147074788 GCF_008728515.1 Papio anubis
TGTTATACTTTTATTTTTAATACAATTTAATAAAATTTAGGTTTAAATAATTTATAATTTGTTATCAATTTATTTGATAGTCTCTTTTTTTTTTTTTTACTTTTATTTTTATTTTTGAGACAGGATCTCACTCTGTCACCCAAGCTAGAGTGCAGTGGTGCGATCATGGCTCACTGCAGCCTTAATTTCCTGGGCTCAAGTGATCCTCCCACCTCAGCCTCCCAAGTAGCTAAAAGGTTGTAAAACAAAAAAGCTAATTTCTGCGACTACTTGGGAGGCTGAGGTGGGAGAATCACTTGAGCCCAGGAAATGATAGCTGGGTGAGTACTACCATGCCTAGCTGATTTTTTTGATTTTTATTAGACACAAGGCATCACTTTGTTCCCCACGCTGGTCTTAAACTCCTGGCCTCAAGGGATCCTCCCACCTTAGCCTCCCAAAGTGCTGGGATTACAGGCAAGAGCCAATGCACTCAGCAATAATCTCATTTTTCAAGTCCATTATTTCCCCAAATCAGAATCTAGGTAACCTCCTCTAAATCTGGTGAACAAGCCATGTCCAGCATACATTTCTGGATTTATGCTTTATTTACCTATAGTAAATAAAGATATTACCTATAGTAAATATCTACTCTATATTCCATAATATTGAGAAACACTGACTAACACTGACACTTTCTTCCTCTTTATCCTTTCTCTGGACTTTTTTTTCTTCAATAAGAAAAGATTAGGCAAAGAAAAGAGAAACCCAAATCATGCAGTGTGAATACATCCTAGCAAATGTGCTTAAAAGCTTGTAGGGAAAAAGTTTCAAAAAAAATGTTTTTTTGAGTAGAGCTCAAAATTTTTTTTTTTTTTTTTTTTTTGGTTGACCAAGCTGGTCTTCAACTCCTGGCCTCAAGTGATCTGCCCCCTCAGTCTCCCAAAGTGCTGGGATTACAGAGGTGAGCCACTGCATCTGGTCTCTCAAAATGTAGCTTTAAAAGCAAAAATTAGCAAATTAAAAAGTATTCTTAAAACTGGAATTAGTTTAAACTAGCTGACCTAAAACAAGGCTCAGACCCTGGCTGTAAGCCATTCCCTCATATCTATTCCATAGTTCATTTTCATCTCTCTATCAAAAGATACTTTTTTAAAAAGCACATCTCTAGTTGCCTATTTAAAATTCACATAAGCTGGCCGGGCGCAGAGGCTCACTCCTGTAATCCCAGCACTTTGAGAGGCCGAGGCGGGTGGATCATCTGATGTCAGGAGTTTGAGACTAGCCTGGCCAACATGGTGAAACCCTGTCTCTACTAAAAATATAAAAATAAGCCAGGCATGGTGGTGCGCGCCTGCAGTCCCGGCTACTTGGGAGGCTGAGGCAGGAGAATCGCTTGAACCTAGGAGGCGGAGGTTGCAGTGAGCTAAGATAGCGCCACTGCACTCCAGCCTGGGTGACAGAGACTCCGTTTCAGTAAATAAATAAATAAATAAATAAATAAATAAATAAATAAATAAAATTAACAAAAGCTATCCTACCACTATTTTAAACTCAATATTAAAGAAAAACTAAATGCCTACTTTTTGACAATCATGTACACTTTGCAAAGTTTTCCTCAGTGGTACAATACCCCTCTCGGACCACTTAGTTTCTTCACCATCAAAGTTTACTTTTAACCCTCACATCCAAATCAACCATTGACATTTTATCTGGGGCAGCCCTACTCTCATATAAAGCACTTAGCACAGTACCTGGCAGTTAGTAAGAACTTGATAACTGATTACTATAACTGACAAACACACACAGAATAAGAGAGTAAACAATCTGGTTTGTAAAACCTGTAAATTCCCAATCACCTCAGCTTCTTGATGCTGAGAGTCTGACTGTAGATAGTGCCACAAGCTGCCTGCTGGTCCTCAGAGGTCTTTACATCTAGATCCTCTTCCTGTAACAGTCTCTCAGGATCAGAAGGGAGATTCTTCAAGGACATTATCTCATGAAAAGGAGTGGATACAAAACGAGCTGCTCTGGCGAAGTCACAAGTGTCTTCTGGGTTAGGACAAATTGTTACATTTCTGAAGCCTGTGATAATGGCATCCTCACTCAAGGGTTCAATTTCCGTAAATTCATCCTGAAGTGAAAACCATATAAAGTTTAGCTAAACTATTTCAATACATGAAGAACTTTTTTACTGAGAGAGACACATTAGCTCAGTGACATAGGATACAGAAATAGCATATCAGAATATCTAGGCAAAGATAAAAAGGTTTTTATATCATGAACACAGTAAACTATACTTCATCCAAAAAATGTACCAGGAAGATTCTCCATATAAAGAAAAATATTGGGCAATGTTTTGTTCCTCAACAAATTTCACCTATGAAGTAAAGCACAAATACTATCTTTCTTCTGGCTTTCACTTAGTAAATATTCTAATAATCTGCTATCCTCCTAGTTTTTAGGTCTTCTTCCCCTATGCTACATACCTAATTTTTATTTATTTCTTAAAGATAATTCATGTATGTCTGGTAGGATACATGCACAGCATATTCTATGCATTTAAAAAGGAGTTTTAAAACCAGGGAATGTAGCATTCATGATACTGTGTATTGCTGTTTCTCATACTTTTTGTATTTTTTCCTTCCTATGCTATATAAAATTCTTTAAAAACATAATGGCCACACTGTGGGTCTATAAGAAATTAACCAACTTTCAGGCTATTCTGTTTTTTACTAGTTTAAAACTACTTTAAATATACATAAATCTTTAGAAACACTTTAATTTTCTTAGGATTAATTCCTAAAAGTAGAGTTATCAGGTCAAAAGGTTATAAACACTAAAGTTTATATGTATTACTTAGCTGTCCTCAGAGAAATTACACCACTTTACATATTTACCTGTAGTATACAAATAGTGCCTATTTGATTTAACCCATATGGATACTAGAGATTAACCTTCTAGATCATTACCAATTTGACATATACTTTGAATTTCTGAGTAACTAAAGGTGGGCGGTACATCTGGAAGAAACAAAGTATAGTTAAAAAAAATAATAGGCCAGGTGCAGTGGCTGTAATCCCAGCACTTTGGGAGGCTGAGGTGGGTGGATCACCTGAGGTCAGGCGCTCGAGACCAGCCTGGCCAACATGGCAAAACTCCGTCCCTACTAAAAATACAAAAATTAGCTGGGCGTGGTGGCAGGCGCCTGTAATCCCAGCTACTCAGGAGGCTGAGGCAGGAGAATTGCTCGAACCCAGGGGGCAGAGGCTGCAGTGAGCTGAGATCATGCCACCTCACTCCAGCCTGAGTGAAAGAGTGAAACTCAATCTCAAAAAAAAAAAAAAAAAAAGATTTGGCCAGGTGTATTGGCTCACACCTGTAATCCCAACACTCTGGGAGGCAGGCTGAGGCGGGAGGATCACTTGAGCCCAGGAGTTTGAGACCAGCTTAGGCAACATGGCGAAACCGTGTCTCTCCAAAAAATAAAAAATTGGCCAGGCATAGTGGCTCACACCTGTAGTCCCACCTAATTGGGAGGCTGAGGTGGGAGGAATGCTTGAGTCCAGGAGGTAGAGGCTGCAGTGAGCTGAGATCACGCCACTATACTCCAGCCTGGGTGACAGACAGCCTATCTAAAAAAGAAAAAGAAAGAAAGAAATAAAAAAAAAAATATATATATATATATGTATTTATATATGTGATTAAAGTAAAATAGATGTTTATAATCTATACATTTTATGCAAATACTACTTATAGCCCTAGTAGCTTACATATTTTAGGTACCTAGTAACAAAATTCAAGTAAAAGATTGGTTAAAAAAAAAAAGGTCGATGAAGTTGGACTCCTTTAACAAATAAGCGTATCCTTGAACAGCTGAATCTAGAACCACTGCATCCAAATCCAGCCTGTTAATCATGTTCTCTGGTGGTATACTCCAGAACACAGTATGTAATCAATTACTCTTACATCACTGTCTTTTCATAGCAGTCAGTAGACTAACTGTATCAGAATTATCTGAGAAAGTATTTTTTAAACGACAAAAATACATGGTTGGACTTCTTCCCTGGAAATTCCAATGGCACATTGATGGAATGGGGCTTAAGCACTGTTAGTCACAAAAGACTCCCTAGTCTCTTCTGAGTTGATGGAAATAATTCTATATCTTGATAGGAGAAAAAATTGCATGGAAAAATTCACCCTGCTGTACAATATTTGTGCAGTTTACCGGATATAAAATATACCTCAATAGAGAAGAAACTAAAATGAAAAAGTGTTTTCAAAAAAACTTCCTCCAAATGATTCCCTAGGATGTGGAAAACGCTGCTTTAAGTCACTAAAGCTACTGCTCACATCACCCCTTAAAAGTCTTCAGATTAAACATACTCAATTCTTTTCAGTCTCATGACAAGCTTCCAGAGGCTGGTTTGAAGAGAATGATTTTTCCTCCTTAAAACTTTAATAAAATGCCAATAATAAAGGTTATTTTGACTTAAATGTCTACACAGGGTCTTTTCACCCTAAGCATTATGTCATTAGTCTACAGCGGTTAATATAGAACATTACTGAAGAAAAATGATTGGCCCACATAACTTTTGCATTGCCACAAAAGGTATTTTATATAAAAAAGAACAAATGTCTTTTGCTATGTTGGTTAAAAAATTAAAAGTGCAAAAGGCTTTAAAATTAGTGATTTATCCTCACTTATAAAAATTGATATATAATTCATACACCATAAAATTGACCCTTTTGAAGTGTATTTCAGTGGTTTTTGGTATATTCACAAGGTTGTACAACCATCATCACTATCTAATTCCAGAATACTTTCATCACTCCAAAAAGAAACCCCATACCCATTAGCAGTCACTCTCCACCACCCTCTCCCTAATCCCCTGGAAAACTTCAATCCATACCTTTGCCTATTCTGGATATTTCATGAAAATGACATCATATAATATGTGGTCTTTGTATCTGATTTCATTCACTTGACATAACGTTTTCAAGGTTCACCTATGTTGTGACATGTATTAGTACTTCATTCCTTTTTATAGCCAAATAATATTTCATGGTATGGATATACAACATTTTGTTTATCCATTCATCAGTTGATGGACATTTGGGGTTGTTTCCACTATCATGAGTAATACAGCTATGAACATTTGTGTATAAATTTTTTGTGTGAACATGTGTTTTCAATTATTTTGAGTATATACCTAGGCACAGAACTGTGGGATCATATGGTAACTGTGTTTAACATTTTAAAGAGCTGCCAAACTGTTTTCCAAAGTTGCTACACCATTTTACATTCCCACCAGTAATGTATGTTCTAATTTCTCCACAACTTTGCCAACACTTGTTATTGTGCATAATTTTTTATTATAGCTATCCTAGTGGATATAAAGTAGTATCTCACTGTGGTTTTGATTTGCATTTCCCTGTTGAGTAATAATGCTGAGCATCTTTTCATGTGCTTAATTCAAGTCAGTGGTTTCAATTTTAACCTTAAGCTTTTGTGGATTTGAATAAACAATCCACTAGCCCGTTTACATTAACTTAAGGATACTGCTCCTTACACAAACATCTGGAGACACATCTTCATTTGAGGTGATGCTTTCTGAGGTTTTGAGAACTGCAAGGGGTCTTCGTTGAGTTAAAACTCGTGGGGGATCTGCAGGAGGACTGGAAAAAGACATACCTCACTTAGCAATTTTTTTCATAACAGTAGCCCCTAATTTATCCTCACTTATAATAACAGAAAATTCTTAAGTTAAAAACAAACAAACAAACAAACCTTTTATTCTTCTTTTCTGAAAGAAGAAACTCATCAAAAATGGAGAAAGGTATACTGGGACCTAGAGAAAGAGAGACTAGATACATACTCTAGGAGTAAATGCTTTACTCTTCAAGACAACCAGATAAATTAATCAGTATTTTGTATTGTTTGAAAGCAGCAAGGCAATGTTTTTTTAATAACAAAAAACTTCAAACATATAAAAGGTCATTAAACAATTTAATAATTACCTAAACATAGATGATCATGTTCCGTTTAGATTCCCTACCACTGTCACTACGCCCCAAACCCAATCCAACAGGATTATTTTAAACCAAATTCCAGACATGTCATTTTATCTGCAAATATTTCCGTACATATTTCTAAAAGAGGCTTTTTAAAAATCCCAATCCCAAAACATGATACCTACCTATAAAATGAGCAATTTATGAATATCAAATGTCCAGTCAGAAATTTCATATTTTACCAATTAAAAAAATGTTTTGGCCGGGCACAGTGGCTCATGCCTGTAATCCCAGCACTTTGGGAGGCCAAGGTGGGCGGATCACGAGGTCAGGAGATCGAGACCATCCTGGCTAATATGATGAAACCCTGTCTCTACTAAAAAAAAAAAAAAAAAAAAAAAAAAATCAGCCGGGCGAGGTGGCAGGCGCCTGTAGTCCCAGCCTGTCAGGAGGCTGAGGCAGGAGAATGGCATGAACCCGGGACGCAGAGCTTGCAATGAGCTGAAATCGTGCCACTGCACTCCAGCCTGGGTGACAGAGTGAGACTCAGTCTCAAAAAAATATAAATAATTTTTTTTTAAAGTTTGTTTGAATTGGGAATGCAGAGTTAAGATCCGTATACTGTGATTGTTCAAATGCCTCTTAAATCTCTTTTATTCTATAGAGTTTTGGGGGGAGTTTTTGTTCAACAAACTGGGTTGCTAGCCCCATGATGCTGGATTTTGCCAATTCTATCCCCCTGTGTTATTAACAATGTTCCTCCATGCTTTACATTTCCAATAAATTGTTGGTTAGAAACAGAGGTTTAATTAGATTTTAATGTTTTTTATTTTTGTTTTTGCAAAGCCATTTCCAAGTAGATATTCATGTTTCGCCACTTTTAACATGTTCTGAAGAAAACCAATTTGAATATAAAGTAGCTTCAATTTTTTTTTTCCCTGAAAAGAAACACCTTCCTTAGTGTCTTGGCTGTTTAGTGTACAGTAACTAAAATATAAGATTTGGTGGTTAGTGTAAATTTAAAATTACAATTAAACCAAATATTTTGAAACACTGAGGAATCTTTAAAAAAAACTCTTTCAAATGTCTTTCCTATCATAAAGCATATGCCTACACTAAATTCCTAGCATCCTAGTCCCCCTCTTTCTTTCAATCCCTTTATCATAATAAAAATATTTACCATTTATTACATAATACATTTGTTATCAGCAAGTTCTTCTCAAGGTTGTCAAATACAACTCACCTTTAGAATGAGGTTGTTCCTGCCAAATGTTCTCCGCAAGTGAAGTTTCTCTGTGAAGAAACTTGTTTTAAATCATGTGCTCGATACCCACAGAAAGAACTGTTTAGTTTTTAAAAGTCCAGGAGGTTTTTCCATTAAATATAATATTTACTCTAAGATAAATTATTACTGTCAATCCAAATTCTCTTAAAGAAGATGGAACCTTTGGTTATCAAAAATGTTGCAGAAATATATTTGATAATAGATGTCAAGTTGCATTAATAGTATAAGCAGATTACAAAATGGTAAGCTGACATTTTTATAAAATAAAACAAAAATACAACACAAAAGAAAAGACAGAACAGTGTTAATGGTAGTCATCTCTTGGTGGTAGAAATGGGTGATTTTGTTTTTTAAAAACATTTAATGTATTTGTTTCTATAAGAAACATGTTTCTTCAGTGGAAAACAGTCAATGCTCTGTCCTCCCTAATCAGAATCAAAGCTTATGTTGTGACAGAGACTTATAAAAACCATGTCTCAATACTGTAAAAGAGACTTCAAGGCACTAGAGAATCAAGGGTTGTGTCTAAATGCCCTCCTATAGGCACTGTCCCTTCCACCAATGTAATCTTACTTGGCACAAGAGTTTACTCGACAAGCAGAACTGGATAGAGTCATTCCTGGCATTTCCTGAGACTCGGAAGCAATTCGCAGTTTAGTTGTCTCCTTTGTAGGCATCGTTTCTTCTTGCTGTTTGCATTAAATAAACAAAATCAATGTCCCTTGCACCCAGAAAATACTATTTTCAAGCTCTAACATTAGCTTTACTGTACTCTTTCCCTAGACATCCACTAACAAGATAAGATGAGTATACCACAAAAGTCATTTCCAATAATTTATATTCCTACTCTAAACCAGTACTATTGTACTCAACTGAGCAGTGCCAGGCATATACTAAATTTCTTTAGGCAATCCCATTTTAATGGAACATAGCTAGAATAAAAAGCTTAAGCCAGAATTAACAACATAATGATTTGGAGTATAACTAAGAAGTCAATAAACTGCACCACTTATTTCACATGACACAAATTCTATTTGAAGTCACCTGTTAAATTACTTTCCCGCTGAACTTTCCTGCTACTAACAGCTAGGAAGCTACCAGAAACTCTAAATGGGGGTTGGGAGGATTTTAACCTTCTATATTTTTACAATGTTTAAGTTTGTTTCAATAAATTTTAGTTTTGTGTATTGAAAAAAGAAAAATTACCTGATCACCTGTTCTTTCTTGCTGAGTAGTTTGGATTTCTTTTAGCTTCTTTTCCATCTCTTCAATCTGTTTCTGCATTTCTGCTCTCTTCTCTGCACTGGTCAATAGCTCGGCTAGAAACAGTAAAGTTGCTTGAGGTATTATTCCTCATAGTAACTCATTCTGTCCAAAACTGCCTTTGGAGCTCATCTCCTCAACACATATGTTACTAATACAGATGAAAATGATTTAAGTGGAACAAGGTCCTCAACTTGTGGTCTAGGCCTCTATTATTTATCCATTCAATAAAAAAACAGAATACCTTTGAACAACACAGGTTTCTACTAAAAGGAAAAAATATTGAATACCTACTATGTGCCAAGCACAACTCTGAGTACTTAGGTTTCAGTGGTACATAATACAAAGTCCTTGGTTATGTGATGCTAACAATCAAATTTGGGGGAAACACACACACAAGAAAATCAGTTTAGAAAAAGAATAAAATAGATGACGTGAGAATGTGTGACTCGGTAGACAGATGGAGGTGAACCAAGGGAGGGCTACTTAAGACCAGTGATCAGGGAAGATCATTCTGATGAAGTGACATTATTAAGCTGTAACTTAAATGATAAGGGGCCAAAGTTCTGGGGTAAGATTCTAGGCTAACCAACTAGGTGGCACAAAGGCCCTAATGCAGGAAAAGACCACTGTGTCTAAGAATCCAAAGGAAGTTCAGTGTGGTTGCAGCATAGTAAGAGGGTGAATATAAAAAGATGGGGTTGGAGAGATAGGCAAAGGCTAAGTCACATGGGGTTTTGTTTGTTTTTGGATATGAGGTCTTGCTATATTGCTCAGGCTGGTCTCAAACTTCTGGGTTCAATCCTTCTGCCTTACCCTCCTGAGTAGCTGGGACTACAGGCACATGCTACCATGCTTGGCCATGCAGGGTTTTGCAGGTTAGGGTAAAGAGGCATAGATAGTGAGCCATGTGCTTATTAGTCAATTAATGAATGATGGGGTGTGACTGAAAAGTCTGAGGTGAGTACACTAAGGAGGCTCAGGAAATAGAAAAGAATTAGAGGATAGAAATCTGAAAGAAGCCAGAGTTTTTGAAAGAAGAGGGAAAAATGATTTGGAAGTGCAATGCAAAGAAAAACAACCTTTGTGTAGGCCCTGATTGTGGCTTCTTTTCTTGTATTCTTCCCTGAGAGTAAGTAGTTAGCAAGTCTTCGAAGCCAGTTTTTGACAATAACTAGAAACCACATTTATTGAAATGAGGATTTATATAAGGGTACAAACTTATACACAGATGGGAATTTATACAAGCTCATGAAATAGATTCAGAGACCAGCTGAAAAATGAGTATTAAGGTCTGCATGGTAGCTCATGCCTATAATCCCAGCATTTTGAAAGGCCAAGGTGGGAGGATAACTTGAGCCCAGGAGTTTGAGACCAGCCTGGGCAACACAGGGAGACCCCGTCTATTTAAAACAAAACAAAACAAAACAACACAATAGAAATGAATATTTAAAAATTCTCAGAGGTCAGTGCCTTCTTATTCCTAATTAAATCCCATCTAATCTAGAGTAGGTCCTTCTCTGGCTAGTTGAAAACAAAATGTACTTTTTCTTTTTCCCACAGAAATGAAAATTCACCATGTTGCCCAGGCTGGTCTTTTTTCCCCCAAAGTGCTGGGATTACAGGTGTGAGTCACTATGCTCAGCCCTAAAATGGACTTTCATTTTCCTTCTATATACCTGGTACAGACTAAGCTTTTCCCTTAGGAAACAGTTTTTATCTAGATACCTAGTTCCTTTTCTGGTTCATATTTGGCCACCCTTCTAGCCTATTTCTTTGCTGGAGTGGTTCTCCTTTTCTAAAACCCTTACTCAACTAACACCTTGCTTTGCAACTATCCCTCTCTCCTACCTAGACACACAGGTTCAATTTGAACCCAGAGCACTTTTGACAATCTTGGATGACACTAATTAGTGTAACAAATGAAAACAATTCCAAACTTACTAACAGTCTGTTTTACCAAAGTTGTCACCTGGAACTCAGAAAAGATTGCTCCTCAAAGTATAAGTGATGGTTAAGTTTCCCAGCTAACCCCACAAACACTACATCCTCTTAAGAGAGCTGAGCTATATTAGTAGGTTATTCTGGACATCCATGTATAAAAGAAACATTACTTTCTCCTTATAGATCCTAATAAAAAATGTCTAAATGGAAGTGGACCCTCCCCTACCTCATTTTCTGTACCCTTCTTTACTCTCCTTCACCTTCTCAAGCCTTAAGCCTCATATGCCTTACTTCCCTACTTTCCAGCCCATTCTGCCCTACCTCTTGCTTTCAAGTACTCAAGGCTCCAGAATCAGAACCGTTTCCTGTTTCCCAAAAATTCCCATATCTCAATTTTTAAACTTTTTAAATTTATAATGTCTTTAAAAAATATGAATATCCATAATCTAAATCATTGCAGTGTGACCTAGTAGGTTAATCTAAATAAGCTCCTGGAGAAATTTCAGACAAAATATCAAAGGTAAAGTGGAATATTTCAAGCAATAGCATTAGCAAAGTACTTAATAGGGATGCATGGAATGCACATATATGCATGTCAGGGATCATAGCCACCTGCTTATTGTATTGGGGAACATAAATTGTTCACACAGTTCAGAACTTCTTCCTTTACTTCTAAACATACTCAGTACCCCCACACCTCAAGGAGTTTTCGTGGAAGGCAGCAATGGGAGTTTGGCTGATACACAGAAAGAAACAGTACAACCATAGAAATATCACATAAAGGTGCAAAGTATAAGGTTAGTTTTCTTCAGACGTAGTAGATCAGCTCAACCTTCACACAACTAAGTTAAGTCCTTTTCACAAACTTGAATTACACACACCTTCCCTTTGCTCTTTTAATTTCTTCCGGAAAACTTCAGCCCGGATTTCTTCAAAGGAGAATTCCCCCACTCCTGCATAAATCTTCTCCTTACAATACATCATTTTCTCTTTCTTCTCCTCAGATGCTTGCTGATGGCTCTGAACCCTTTGTAGAGGATCTCCTTCTTCCTTTCCAGGCTTTCTGGTGCTGAGGATGTGGTTTATACTAGGTTCAATTTTACATGGTGTCCTAAAGAAGCAAAATAACTATTATTCATATGGGTAAAAATAAAAAAAAATAAGATTGATAAAATAAACAAAAAATAATTTACAAGGGCCATCAATAATTATGTTCTGCAAATCTGGAGGCATTATATTACCTGACTTCAAACTATACTGTATACCAAAACATCATAATACTGGTATAAAAACAGGCATATAGACCAATGGAACAGAATAGAGAGCCCAGAAATCAAGCCAAATACTCACAGTCAACTGATCTTTGACAAAGCAAACAAAAACGTAAAGTGGGGAAAGATACCCTATTCAACAAATGGTGCTGGGATAATTGGCAAGCCACATGTAGGAGAATGAAACTGGATTCTCCTCTCTCACGTTATACAAAAAGTCAACTCAAGGTGGATCAAAGACTTAATTAAATCTAAGATTTGAAACCATAAAAATTCTAGAAGATAACATTGGAAAAACCCTTCTACACATTGGCTTAGGTAAAGACTTCATGACCAAGAACCCAAAAGCAAATGCAAGAAAAACAAAGATAATTAGATGGGACTAAACTAAACTAAAAAGCTTCTGCACAGCAAAAGGAAACAGACAACCCACAGAGTGGGAGAAAATCTTCGCAATCTATGCATCTGACAAACGACTAATATTCAGAATCTACAAGGAACTCAAGCAAATCAGCAAGAAAAAAACAAACAATCCCATCAAAAATTGGGCTAAGGGCATGAATAGACAATTTTCAAAAGATATACAAATGGCAAACAAGCATATGAAAAAAGTTCAACATCACTAATTATCAGGGAAATGCAAATCAAAACCACAATGTGATACCCCCTTACTCCTGTGAGAATGGCCATAATAAAAAAATCAAAAAATAATAGATACTGGCATGGATGTGGTGAAACGGGAACACATTTACACTGTTGGGGAGAATGTAAATTTGTACAACCACTATGGAAAACAGTGTGGAGATTCCTTAAGGAACTAAAAGTAGATCCACCATTCGATCCAGCAATCCCATTCCTGGGTATCTACCCAGAAGAAAAGAAGTCATTATATGAAAAAGATACTTGCACATGTATGTTTTAGCAGCACAATTCACAACTGCAAAAATATGGAACCAGCCCAAATGCCCATCAATCAATGCGTAGATAAAGAAAATGTGGTATATATCTACCATGAAATACTACTCAGCCATAAAAAGGAACAAAATAATGGCATTTGAAGCAACCTGGATGGAATTGGAGACCATTATTCTAAGTGAGGTAACTGAGGAATGGAAAACCAAACATCGTATGTTCTCACTCATTAAGTGGGAGCTAAGCTACAAGGATGCAAAGGCATAAAAACGCTACAGTGGACTTTGGAGATTCGGGAGAATAAGGGTTAAAAGATTACACATCAGGTACACTGTACACTGCTCGGGTGACGGGTGCACCAAAATTTCAGAAATTACCACTAAGTAACTTATCTGTGTAACCAAATACCACCTGTTCTCCAAAACCTATTGAAATTTTAAAAAAAGGAAAATAAAATTATGTTCTGAGTACCACCTCTGCTATGATAAGGAAGGAAATCAGCCATAAGTGGGATCATCAAGTAGCTTACATTATTTATAGGTGAAAATAAATCTTAATACCATATCCTAATGATACCCAGTATATAAAAAAATAAGTTAACCTATGCAATACAAACCATTTTTCATGGTTTAGTATCCAAAAGAATTAGAGTTAAGAATATAGCAGTAGGAACCCAATAATATTAAGTCCAAGGTGCTCAGTTGAGGGGGGAGAATCAGAGTGGTAGCATAGATTTTAAAAGAATGAAGTATAAGATACTTCAACCATGATACAGCAGATATTTTCAACCCTGTGGATCAGAATAACTTATATATCTTTTCTTTTCTTTTCTTTTTTTTTTTTTTTTTGAGACGGAGTCTGGCTCTGTCGCCCAGGCTGGAGTGCAGTGGCCGGATCTCAGCTCACTGCAAGCTCCGCCTCCTGGGTTCACGCCATTCTCCTGCCTCAGCCTCCTGAGTAGCTGGGACTACAGGCGCCCGCCACCACGCCCGGCTAGTTTTTTGTATTTTTTAGTAGAGACGGGGTTTCACTGTGTTAGCCAAGATGGTCTCGATCTCCCGACCTAGTGATCCGCCCATCTCGGCCTCCCAAAGTGCTGGGATTACAGGCTTGAGGCACCGCGCCCGGCCACCTTTTATTTTCTTATATACCTTTGTACAACTAAAGATACCGGTCCTTCCCAGACTCAGTGAATCAAAAACTGTAATGGTAGGGTCCAAGCATTTATATGCTTAAAAAGTTTCCCCAACTTGCTCAGCCTGCTATAGGACATCTATGGAAAAACCCATACTAACATCATACTCATGGTGAAAGGCTAGATGCTTTCCCCCTAAGATCAGGAACAAGACAAGGATGTCCATTCTTGTCACTTTTATACAACATTGTACTAGAAGTTCTAGTCAAGGCTATTAGGCAAGAGAAACAAATAAAAGGAGTCCAGATGGGAAAGGAAGAAGTAAAACGATCTCTTTTTGCAGAAGATATGATCTTAGATAACAAACGAGTTCATCAAAGTCAAAGCATACAAGATCAGTATACAAAAACCAATGTATTTTATCCATTTGCAGTGAACAATCTGAAAATAAAATTAATCTCATCTCAAGGCAGCATGTAAAGAAAGGGAAAAAAGAAAATGAAATTAAGAAAACAATTCTATTTACTATAGCTTCAAAAACAGTAAAATACTTCACAATAAATTTAAAATAAGGAAGTGAGAGAAGACATATAGATGGAGGTTGGGCACAGTGGCCTGTAATTCCAGCACTTCGCGAGGCTGAAGCAGGAGGATCACTTGAGGCCAGGAGTTCAAGACCAGCCTGGGCAATACAGTAAGATCCTGTCTTTTTTTTTTTTTCTTTTGAGACGGAATCTTGCTCTTGTCACGCAGGCTGGAGTGCAATGGCACGATCGCAGCTCACTGCAACCTCCGCCTCCCAGGTTCAAGCAATTCTCCTGCCTCAGCCTCCCGAGTAGCTGGGATTACAGGCGCCCGCCACCAGGCCTGGCTAATTTTTGTATTTTTAGTAGAGATGGGCTTTTGCCATGTTGGCGAACTTCTGATGCCAACATGGCTGAGACCCTGTCTTTAAAAAAAAAATTAGGGCCGGGCGCTGTGGCTCAAGCCTATAATCCCAGCACTTTGGGAGGCCGAGATGGGCAGATCACGAGGTCAGGAGATCGAGACCATCCTGGCTAACATGGTGAAACCCTGTCTCTACTAAAAAAATACAAAAAACTAGCCGAGCGTGGTGGCGGGCGCCTGTAGTCCCAGCTACTCGGGAGGCTGAGGCGGGAGAATGGCGTAAACCCGGGAGGTGGAGCTTGCAGTGAGCTGAGATCTGGCCACTGCACTCCAGCCTGGGCGACGGTCCGTCTCAAAAAAAAAAAAAAAAAAAAAAAAATTTAGTCAGGCGTGGTGGCATGCACCTGTAGTCCCAGCTACCAGAGTGGGTAAGGCAGGAGGATTACTTGAGCCCAGCCTGGGCAACAGAGTGAGACACTGTCTCTAAGGGGGAAAAAAATATATATATATATATTTTTTAATTTTATATATTATATATTATATATTTATATATATTTTATATATTCATATATATTTTTAGAGACACTGTCTCTAAAAATAGTATATATATAGGTGATATATATATAGATATATATATAGATGATAATAAGCATATGAAAAGATGCTTCCCATGTCATTAAGGAATTGCAAATTAAAACAATAAGATACTGCTGCACACACATTAGAATGGTTAAAATCTAAACTACTGATGACACTGAATGCTGCCAAGGATGTGGAACAATAGAAGCTCTCATTCATTGGTGGTAGGAATGCAAAACAGTATAGCTACTTTGAAAAATAACTTGGTACATTTCTACAAAGCTAAAATTAGTCTTATTATGCAATCCAGCCAAATGAGTTGAAAACTTACGTCTGCACAAAAACCTGCCTGGGTGTGGTGGCTCATGCCTGTAATCCCAGTGCTTTGGGAGGCTGAGGCAGGAGGATCACTTGATCCCAGGAGTTCAAGACCAGGCTGGGCAACACAGTGAGACTCTGTCTTTAAAAAAAAAAAAAAAAAAGCCAGCCATGGTGGCACGCACCTGTAGTCCCAGCCACTAGGGAGCACGAGGTGGGAGGATCACTTGAGTCCAGGAGTCAGGACTGCAGTGAGCCAGGATCATGCTACTGTAGGTGAAATAACAAGACTATTTAAAACAAACAAACAAGCAAACAAACCTGCACATGAATGTCTACAGCCACCTTATTCATAATTGCTAAAACTTGTAAGTCACCAGAATGACCTCCTGTGGGTGAATGGATAAACAAATCGTGGCACATCTATACAATGGAATATCATTCAGCACTATAAAGGAGGTATTGTGCCAGAAGAAGATGCAGAGGAACCTTATTGTTAAGTGGAAGGAGCCAGATTGAAAAGGCTATATATACTATGATTCCAACTACATGACTTTCTGGAAAGGGCAGAACTATAAAGACAATCAAAAGATCAATAGTTCCCAGGGATTTTGGGAGAGAGAGAAAAGGATGAACAAATGGAGCACAGGGATTTCTGGGACAATGAAACTATTCTGAATGACACCGTAATGATGGATATATAACATTATGCATTTGTTAAAACCCACAGAACTGTAAAACACATTAGAGTGAATCCTAATGTAAACAAAGAACTTTAACCAATAATAATGTATCAATATTGGTTCATCAATTATAACAAATGTACCACACTCATGCATGATGTTAGTAATAGGAAAAACTGTGCACAGGGTTGAGGGATGGGGAGGGAGTATATGGGAACTCTCTGTGCTTTCGATTGAATTTTTCTGCAAACCTTACACTGCCCTAAAAAATAAAGTCTATTAATTAAAGAAAAAGAAGTGCAAAACTTGTATTCTGAAACCTACAAAACATTGAAAGAATTTAAAGATATACATAACTGGAAAGACATCCCATGTTCATGAACCAGAAGACTTAATATTTTTAAGATGTCAATATTCATTAACTTAACCTACAGATTCAACAGAATCCCTATCAAAATTCCAGCTGGTTTTTCTGCAGAAATTGACAGGTTAATCTTAAAATTGATAAGGAATTACAAGGGAATCAGAACAGTCAAAACAATCTTCAAAAAGAGGAACAAAGTTGGATTCATCCTTCTCAATTTCAAGTTACTACAAATCTGCAGTAATCGAGATTGTGTAGGGGGAAAAAAAAAGATTGTGTGGTATTGACATAAGGATAGACGAATAGATAAAAGGAATAGAATTAAGAGTCTAGAAATAAATTCATACATTTCGGTCAACTGATATTTCAACAAGAGTGCCAAGACCATTCAATGGCAAAAGAGTAGTCTTCAACAAGTGGTGCTGGGACCACTAGATATCTACATGGAGAAAAATGAATTTGGACTCCTTCCTTATACCATACACAAAAATTAGCTAACAATGGATCACAGACCTAAATGTAAGAGCTAAAACTATAAAGCTCCTAGAAGAAAATGTATAGAAGTAAATCTTCATGACTTTGGATTAGTCAGAGCCTTCTAAGATATGACACCGAAAGCTTAGGGACAAAATTTTAAAAAACAGATAAATTGCATTTCATCAAAATTTTAAATAACTTTTGGTCTTCAAAAGAGATCATTGAGAAAATAAAATGACAACCCAGAATGGGAGAAAATATTTGCAAATCATATATCTGATCAGAACTTGTATCTAGAATACCTAAAGGACTCTTAAACTCAACAATAAAAAACTAAATAGAGTAGTTTCTCCTTACTCATGGTTTCACTTTCAGCAGTTTCAGTTATCTACAGTCAATGGTGGTCCAAAAATATTAAGTGAAAAATTCCAGAAATAATTCATCAGTTTTAAATTACAAGTCATTCTGGCCAGGCGCAGTGGCCCATGCCTGTAATCTCAGCACTTTGGGATGCTGAGTCGGTCGGGTGGATCACTGAGCCCAAGAGTTCGAGACCAGCCTGGGCAATATGGCAAAACTCCGTCTCTACTATAAACACAGAAATTAGCTGGATGTGATGCCACAAGCCTGTAATCTCAGCTACTTGGGAGGCTGAGGCACAAGAATTGGTTGAACCCAGGAGGCTGAGGATGCAGTGAGCCACGATGGCACCACCGCACTCCAGCCTGGGCGACAGAGTGAGACTCGGTCTCAAAAAATAAAAATAAAAATTACAAGGCGTTCTGACTATCCTGATGAAATCCCATATACTCCCATTTTGTTCCACCTAGGATGTGAATCATCCTTTTGTTTAGCATCCACATATTAGTCACTTAGTAGCTGACTCTTATCAGATCAGCTGTCCCAGCATTGCAGTTCTTGTGCTCAAGTAACCCTTATTATACTTAATAATGGTCCCAAAGCACGAGAGTAGTGCTGCTGGTGATTTGGATATGCCAAAGGTGAAAGTTCTTAACTTTTATTTTATTATTTTATTTCATTTTTAGAGACAGGATCTGGATCTGTTGCCTAGGCTGGAGTACAGTGGCATGACCCTGGCTCACTGCAGCCATGGACTCCTGGGTACAAAAAATCCTCCCACTTCATCCTCCATAGTAAGGGAAACCAAAGTCAAGTGCCACTGTGCCCAGCCAGTTTATTTTTATTTTTAGTAGAAATGAGGTCTCACTATGTTGCTCAGGCTGGTCTTGAACTCCTGGTCTCAAGCAATCCTCCTGCCCCAGTCTCCCAAAGACAAAAAATCATACGCTGAAGTTGATAAGATTTACAGTAAGAATGAATCTTCTATCGGTGAAATTGTGAAGAAGGAAAAAAAAACTTAGTTAGTTTTGCTGTTATATCTCAAACTGCAAAAGTTATGGCCACAGTACATGTATAAGATAACATAGTATATAAACGGTTTGGTACTATGAAGTTTCGGGCATCCACTGGAGTCTTGGAACATATCCCCTACAGATAAGGAGGGACTACTGTAATCCAAAGGAAAAATAGGCAAAGGATTTAAACAGACATTTCTACAAAGAAGATATACAAAAGGCCAATAAACCTATGAAAATAGGCTCAACATCATTAGTCATTGGGAAAATGCAAATCGAAACCAGCGAAATACCACTTTACATCCGCTAGAATGACAATAACCAAAAAAGGCATAATAACAAGTGTTGGGAAGGAATTGGAGTACTCGTACATTAGGGGAATGTGGGAGTGTAAAATGGTGCAGCTTCTTTGGAAAACAATTTGACAGTTCCTTAAAATATTGAACATGGAGTTATCACATGATCCAACAATTCCTCTCCTAGGTATACAGCCAAGAAAAATGAAAACACATGTCCACACAAAAATGTATATACAGTATTCACAGCAACATTATCCATAATAGCCAAAAAATGAAAACAATTAAAATTTCTATCTACTGATGAATGGTTAAATAAAATGTTGTGGATCCACACAATGGAATATTACTTGGCAATAAAAAAGAATGAAGTACTGATACATGTCACAGCGTGGATGAACCTTGAAAACATTACCCTAAGTGAAAGAAACCAGTTAGAAAAGACCATACACTGCCCGGACGCAGTGGCTCACGCCTATAATCCCAGCAGTGTGGGAAGCCGAGGTGGGCAGATCACTTGAGGTCAGGAGTTTGAGACCAGCCTGGCCAGTGTGGTTAAAGCCTGTCTTTACTGAAAATACAAAAGTTAGCCAGGAGTGGTGGCACATGCCTGTAGTCCCAGCTACTCAGGAGGCTGAGACAGGAGAATTGCTTGAACCCGGGAGGAAAAGGTTGCAGTGAGCAGAGATTGCGCCAGTGCACTCCAGCCTGGGTGACAGAGCAAGACTCTGTCTAAAAACAAAAACAAAAACAAAAACCACATATTATATTATTTACATAAGATGTCTAGAATTGGTAAATTATCTAGAGACAAAAACAGTTGGCCAGGCGCGCAGGCTCATGCCTGTAATCCCAGCACTTTGGGAGGCCAAGGTGGGTGGATCATGAGGTCAGGAAATCGAGACCATCCTGGCTAATACGATGAAACCCCATCTCTACTAAAAACACAAAAAATTAGCAGGGCGTGGTGGTGGGTGCCTGTAGTCCCAGCTACTCGGGAGGCTGAGGCAGGAGAATGGCATGAACCCAGGAGGCAGAGCTTGTGGTGAGCAGAGATCACGCCACTGCACTCCAGCCTGGGCGACAGAGCGAGACTCCGTCTCAAAAAACAAAAACAAAAACAAAAACAAACAAAAAAACAGTTGATTGCTAAGGTGGGGATTAGGATAATGGTGGGGAATTGAGTCTTACCGGATTGGGTACAAGGTTCTTTCTGGAGTGATGAAAATGCTCTAAAATTGATTGTGGTAAGGGCTGCACAACTCTGTGAACATACTAAAAGCCACGGGATTATACTTCAATGAAGTTTAAAAAAAAAAAAAAAAAGCTCTAAAAGGCTGGGTGTGGTGGCTAATGCCTGTAATCCCAGCACTTTGAGAGGCTAAGGTGGGCGAATCACAAGGTCAGGAGTTCAAGACCAGACTGGCCAACATGGTGAAACCCCGGCTCTATTAAAAATACAAAAATTAGCTGGGCGTGGTGGCAGGCATCTGTAATGCCAGCTACTTGGGAGGCTGAGACAGGAGAATCGCTTGAACCCAGGAGGCAGAGGTTGCAGTGACCCAAGATTGCACCACTGCACTCCAGCCTGGGCAACAGAGTGAGACTCTGTCTCAAAAATAGTAAGTTTAATATTTCCTATACCATATTAATTTTAACATAAGTCGTATTTCTACAAAATGACTTGAAACATTAGAAAAACCAGACATCTATAAATGTATGTTATAAATTTCTATAAAGGCTCATAGGATTTTCTTTTTTATTTTTGTTATTTATTTATTTTTGAGACAAGGTCTCACTCTGTACCCAAGCTGGAGTGCAGTGGTGCAGTCACAGCTCACTGTAGCCTAAAACTCCTGGGCTCAAGTGATGCCTAGCCTCCCAAGTAGCTGGGACCACAGGTGCAAGCCACCACACTTGGCTAATTTTTAAATTTTTTGTGGAGATGGGGTCTCCCTGTGTTGCCCAGGCTGGTTTTGAACTCCTGGGCTCAAGCAATCCTTGCACCTCAGCCTCCCAAAGTGCTGAAATTACAGGCATGAGCCACCATGCCAGGCTGGTTTTTCTTTATTATTACAATTGATTTATTTTTTAGAGATAGGTTCTTGCCCTGTTGCCCATGCTGGAGTGCTGTGGCATGATCATAGCTCACTGTAGCTTCAAACTCTTGGGCTCAAGTGATCCCCCTTCAGTCACTCGAGTAGTTAGGACTACCGGCACCCACTGCCATACCCAGATAATTAAAAAAAAATTGTTGGCCGGGTGCAGTGGCTCACACCTGTAATCCCAGCACTTTGGGAGGCTGAGGCGGGTGGATCATGAGGTCAGGAGATCGAGACCATCCTGGCTAGCACGGTGAAACCCCGTCTCTACTAAAAAATAGACAAAATTAGCCAGGCATGGTGGCGGGCCCTGTGGTCCCAGCTACTCCAGAGGCTGAGTTAGGAGAATGGTGTGAACCTGAGAGGTGGAGCTTGCAGTGAGCTGAGATTGTGCCACTGCACTCCAGCCTGGGCAACAGAGCGAGACTCTGTCTCAAAAAAAAAAAAAAAAAAAAAATTGTTTTGTAGGGTCAGGTTTTTGCTGTGTTGCTCAGGCTGGTTTCGAACTCCTGGCCTCGAGTGATTCTCCTGCCTTGGCCTCCCAAAGTGCTCGGATGGCAAACATGGGCTGCCATGCCTGTTGAACCAGGAGGTCAAGGTTGCAGTGAGCCAAGATGGTGCCACTGCACTCCAGCCTGCTGGGCAACAGAGCAAGACTCTGTTTAAAAACAACAAAAAAAAATAGCCTTCCCCTTGTCCTGAGCACTTAGGCAGAACAGAATTTTTGCTCAAAATCTTAATTATTATTTTTGCATTCCTAGCATGTAGTGGGAGTTATAAATTAGTTATGAGGTAACTCTTGCAATGGGACAGAATTCAACCTAGTATTAGAACCAGGGCCGGGGGTGGCTCACACCTGTAATCCCAGCACTTTGGGAGGCCAAGGCGGGCGGATCATGAGGTCAAGAGATCGAGACCATCCTGGTTAACACGGTAAAACCCTGTTTCTACTAAAAATACAAAAAATTAGCCAGGCGTGGTGGCGGACGCCTGTAGTCCCAGCTACTTGGGAGGCTGAGGCAGGAGAATGGCATGAACCCGGGAGGTGGAGCTTGCAGTGAGCCGAGATCACGTCACTGCACTCCAGCCTGGGCGACAGAGTGAGACTCTGTCTCAAAAAAAAAAAAAAAAAAAAAAAAAAAAGAACTAGGCAATGTTAAGCATTAGACTAAATCTCAGGCTGGCTTGCTGACTTGTTTATTTAACCACCAGCTACTATACTTTTTCTTAAAAACAGAAACGCTAAGGATTAGGAAGACAGGAGAAAAATATGTCCAGAAGGAAAAAGCAGGATACAAGGGAAAACTATCATCATTTCTCATTACTATCAATGACAAAATGAGAACGTCTCACTTAAATCACATTATCTTTTCCCTACATCCCCATTATCCCATCAGACAAATCTTCGAACTTAACTGCTGAAGCCTCTCCCATCCATGCTGCCTTCTGCTTTCATTACCACTACCCTGCCCAAATACCACTCCTTAATATCCTTGCCTGAACCATTCCAATAGCTTATTTATCTGTGTTCAATCCATCTTCCAGAATAGCCGCCATTAATTTTCCTAAAGCAATGTTCAGTAATGAAAATATAAACCTAATTAATAAGTTTATTCCTTAATAAAATATTAACAAATGGTCTTTTAACCCTAACATACTCAAAGGAATACAAACATAAAGGATATACAAAACTTTGGTTACTATTTTCTAATAAATAGAGACAGGGTCTCACTAGGCTGCCCAGGCTGGTCTTGAACACCTAGGCTCTAGGGATCCTCCTGCCTCCACCTGTGTTGGGATTACAGGTGTGAGCTACTACACCTGGCCTGGTTACTTTCATCTTCACAAAGAAGAAAATGCCTCTGGGAAGTAGAATAGGTGCCTCTGCCCACTCTTAATAATTCTCACTTCAAAATATCCAAAAACCACACTCACATAACTGGCTGTTGTGCAGTCTCTTCCACATATGGTGTAAAACTGGGAAGCACAGCGGGTACAGCCATCAGTGACGCTGTATTGCCACGAGGCTGGAGATGAAGAAGAAAACTAAAATTACCATAGTTTTATGTTCTGAGACAGCATATATAGACCATACCTAAATATTCAAGAGGAATTAAAAGAGGTGGTAAAAATACTTCTCTACTCTAAATGTGAAGTCTTTGTTGTGTCAGCAAAGCACTGGATCTAAGAGTCCTTACCCTGTATTCCAAGGACCTGCCTGTGTTCCAAGGGCCTGCTTGCAGCTCATTCTCTTTGGCCCTGGGCACCGGGGGTGCTATCCATGGCTGGACTGTAGGCTTAGACAACTCTGCTATAGAAGCCTCATCAGCATTTTCATCAAAAACAGTAATTCTACTATTACTTTGCATCTGTTGAGGAAACGGATTTTGGAGTCCTCTGTTCTGGCTTGGAGCTAGGAGCAAAAATATTAAAACTTCATGTAAAATGTTTCATTATTAACTTAGATGCCAGATAAAGTATACCTATTCTTCCCCAACTCAAGGAGAATATTTCCACTACAATAGAAAAAAGTATTTTTTTAAATAAAAAAACTTAATAAATAAAAAATAGAATCGTTTTATCCATTCTTTGTTACTTATATTCTGCCTTTTCCCTCCTCCAGTCACTCCCCATCTTTTATTCACAGATTTCCAAAAAAGACATTCTACATCTTCCTTCAGTCATCATTATAACATTATCTAGTTTTATCAGAAACTAACCTAAGTTTTATTCTTCAGTTTTAAACTTTCTCTCAATGGAGTATATCCAGAGATATACTGGAACTAGAGAATACAAAATTAACCCATTTATTAGGGGTTTTCTCTGTTGTGGGGCTGGTTATTAACCAAGCTTCATCACAATCTGGATGAAATAGCCTTTGGGACCATACATTTTCTATATCCTAATTCTAGAATCACCAAGCAACATTCTGATTATTGATAAATTGATACCAGGAAAGAAATGAGAGATTAAAAAAAAGTCTGGTTTACATGTCTAACTGCTATAAATATAATAAATAAAAGCTTATTATTCTCTGTACCTTCTGGTCAATTTTGCTATGAACCTAAAACTGCTCTAAAAAATAGTCAGTGTTGTCCAGATGCAGTGGCTCACACCTATAATCCTAGCTACTTGGGAGGCTGAGGCAAGAGGACTGCTTGAGCCTAGGAGTTTGAAGCTGTGGTGAGCTATGATTGCACCACCACGTTTCAGGCAACAGAGCGAGAACCTATCTCTTAAAAAAAAAAAAGTCAATGTTAATTAAAACAAAATTATTGCTGATCTTTGGGTATACAGAGAGTCTAATGTCTGGTCCCAAAGGGCTCTGAAGGCAGGGTTCTTAACCATATTAGTATCATTCTCTGAGGCTTTGGTATACATAAGTTTCACTTTAACAACACCTGCTATATTACTACGTATCTTCTTTCAACTTACGATTCAAACTCAGAAAATCTTGATGCTTCCTAAATATTAGGTCTTTCTTAATTAAGACACAAAGTTACTGATGCATTTTGATTTTACTGTACACTGTAATATTAGCTCTCCTTTGACTTCCTTCTTTGTGCTACTCAGTATTCAGCAAACTAGAACAGTGCCCATAGGTATACTTATGTATTATCTGCTTACATGAGTTTACCACTTATGTGATTTTACCACTAGAAACTAACAGTTTTCCGAAATAACATTTAACAAACTTACCCTTGAGAGCACCTCCTACACGGATGATCGGAGCTCTTGCTGTCTTTTTCCCTTTGCTCTTTAGTTCAGCTAGTGTGCTTCGTTGTGGTACAGAAGACTCAAAAACTTCCTCCTCTTCTTCTTTCTCAAGTGCCAACAGAGTTTGTCGAGACACTCGAGCTTGGAATTGTCTAAAGCAGCAGAATGGACAACTAACTTTTAGTGAGGTGACCACGACTTTACCAGACTCTAAATTTCCAATTTGTTAAAGTAAACAAATTAGAAGAATAGGCTGGGGGAAGAATGCAGAAATATCCCAAAGAACATGTTTATTCTCTCGGAAGTAAAGAGAGTCACCTTAAGATCATGAAAAGTTTTGGCTAGAATGATTTAACTTTCCCTTTAAATGCCCAAGTTTGACCAATTTAAATTATTCTGAAAATCACCATTAAGTTGATCTGAGGATCAGGTTAGGGTTATTAAGACTAAGATCACAGAATTTATTAAGATTAGAGTTTCCCCACCAACTTTTTATTAGAAAACTGGACCCACCAATTGTTAATATTATGCCACATCTATTTTATCACTGAGTGTCTTTTTCTATACACATGCATGCACACACACGCACATATACAGTTTCTCCTGACCTATATGAAATGAAGTTGCATATGACATGACATTTTACTTTAGCAAAGCTGGCAGAAGTTTGAAAAGTAAACTTCCTATGCTGTCGCCACAGTTTTAAGTATTATCAGAAAAGATTCTCCATTCCTACCACTGCTTCATTCAACCAGCCTTGAAAAGTATTATCATAAGGGTAAAAAAACCCCAAAAAACCCAGAATAAATTGCAGGTGCTGGCCAAGATGGAGTATGCCCACTATACCTTTTCTCTCTCTCTCTCACTGATAGGATCAAAAACTGTAGACAATATACAAAAAAAGCAACTAACTGAGGGCTCTGAAAAGTCAACAAAAGCAAATGGACTGTGGAGAGGGGTCAAAACTTGAAGAAACAACCCACGCAGGATTGTTTCCTGTTTTTTATTCTTCTATTTTCTCTTGTGGTTTTGAACTGTTGCAATGGTGGTACGTGAATCTGAAACTCCTAAAGAAACCCCAATCCTTACTGGTATAAGGACTGGGAAAAGAGGACTCTGAAGGCCAAAGAATATGGGAGGAGAACTGCAAAGGAATGAGCTGAACAAGAGGATCTCCTAATTCTGTATGTGAATTGGCACACATCTTAGGTTCCCTCTTGAGCTGTGCATGCACAGGGTAGATTCAAAGCAGCACAGAAAAGGCTTTGAGAACTGAACTATGATTAAACCACTGCCCAAGCCCCAGATAAACCCTTAAGCAGGACGTGCATGGGACAGACCCAAAGCAATATAGCAAATGACTTGAAAACTGAACTGACAATGGAACGAATAGCCACACAAGATGACAAAGAACTTGTAATATCTGAAGTGTGGTTGTCTACTAAGACAAAAACATAGATATTCTCCAGAGAATATCAGCCAACAGGATCAGAGTCTTATAACATAGGGTCAGGATAAATGTCCAGGGTACAAGAATTACTTGACACACAAAGAACTAGGAAAATGTGACCAACTTTCAAAGGAAAAAACAATAAGCGAATGCAAACATAAAATGACCCAGATGGTATCGTTTTCAGATGGAGATTTTATTTTATTTTGTTTTTTGAGACAGAGTCTCATTCTGTCACCCAGGCTGGACTACAGTGGCGCAATCTCGGCTCACTACAACCTCTGCCTCCTGGGTTTAAGCGATTCTCTTGCCTCAGCCTCCCGAGTGGCTGAGATTACAGGTACTCACAACCACGCCCAGGTAGTTTTTGTATTTTTAGTAGAGATGGGGTTTCACCATATTGGCCAGGCTGGTCTCTCAAACTCCCGACCTCAAGTGATTTGCCCGCCTTGGCCTCCCAAAGTGTTGGGATTACAGGCGTGAGCCACCGTGCCCAGCTTGGAGATTTTAAAGTACCTAATATAACTATGTTCCATAAGATAAAGGTAAAAACATTTGAAATGAATGGAAGGACAGAAATTCTCAACAGAGAAACAGAAATTATAAAAAAGAATGAAATAGAAATTTTAGAATTGAAAAATACAGTATCTGAAATAAAAAATTTATGTTGAATGGTTTCAATAGCAGGATGGAGATGGAAGAGAAAAGAATAAGTGAACCTGAAGACAGAGCAACAAAAATGGGCCAATCTAAAAAACAAAAAGAAAAATGGCTTAACAGAGCTTCAGGGACCTATGGAATGATACCAAAAAGTTTAATTTGGACAGATTCTTGGTAGCAGAGTGGGGAGAAATGATCTAAAATTTGTGCAACTGAAGTCCCAGAGAGAGAAAGAAGAAAGAGATGTAGGTATAAAAAAGCATTTTAAAAATAATGGCTGAAAACTTGTCAAATTTTGTGAAAGGCATACATTTGCAAATTCAAAAGGCCCAGTGAACTCCAAACAGATTAAATGTAAAGAAAATCACATCTAGGCAGGGTGTGGTGGCTCATGCTTGTAATCCCAGCACTTTCCAAGGCCAAGGCGGGTGGATTACCTGAGATCAGGAGTTCCAGACCATGCTGACCAACATGGAGAAACCCTATTTCTACTAAAAATAGAAAATTAGCTGGGTGTGGTGGCGCATACCTGTAATCCTAGCTAGTCGAGAGGCTGAGGCAGGAGAATCGCTTGAACCCAGGAGGTGGAAGTTGCTGTGAGCTGAGATTGCGCCACTGTACTCCAGCCTGGGTGACAGAGCTCGACTCTGCCTCAAAAAAAAAAAAAAAAAAAAAATCACATCTAGACACATCACAATCAAACTTCTGAAAGCCCAAGCTAAACAAGAAAAAATCTTGGACAAGGCCAGAGAAAAATCAACACATTATGTATAGGTCAGAAACTACTAAATGACTACAGATTTCTTATTAGAAACCATGGAGGGCCGGGCGCAGTGGCCCATGCCTGTAATCCCAGCACTTTGGGAGGCCGAGGCATGCGGATCATGAGGTCAGGAGATCGAACCATCCTACCTCAGTGAAACTCTGTCTCTACTAAAAATACAAAAAGTAGCCAGTTGTGGTAGCAGGTGTCTGTAATCCCAGCTACTCGGGAGGCTGAGGCAGGAGAATGGCGCGAACCCGGGAGGCAGAGCTTGCAGAGCGCCAAGATTGCGCCACTGCACTCCAGCCTGGACGACAGAGCAAGACTCTGTCTCAAAAAAAAAAAAAAAAAAAAAAGGAAAGAAAGCACCGAGGCCAGAAGACAGTGGAATAACATCATTAAAGTGGTGAAAGAAAATAAATGTTGGCTGGGCATGGTGGCTCATGCCTGTAATCTCAGCACTTTGGGAGGCCAAGGTGGGCAGATCATTTGAGGTCAGGAGTTTGAGACCAGCCCAGCCAATGTGATGAAATCCCTTATCTTCTAAAAATACAAAAATCAGCCGGGTGTGGTGGTGCATGCCTATAGTCCCAGCTACTTAGCTACTCGGGAGGCTGAGGCAAGAGAATCACTTGAGCTTGGGAGGTGGAGGTTGCAGAGAACCGAAATCGTGCCATCCATTGCACTCCAGCCTGGGCGACAGAGCGAGACTCCATCTCAAAAAGAAAAGAAAAGAAAAGAAAAGTGGACCCAGAATACTATATCCAGTAAAAATATCTTTCAGGAAAGAAGATGAAATGAAGACATTCTCAGATGAAGAAAAACTAGGAGAACTGACAACAGACCTGCTCTGAAAGAAAATGGCTATAAAAAGTTCTTCAGGCCGGGCGCGGTGGCTCAAGCCTGTAATCCCAGCACTTTGGGAGGCCGAGACAGGTGGATCACGAGGTCAGGAGATCCAGACCATCCTGGCTAACACGGTGAAACCCTGTCTCTACTAAAAAATACAAAAAAAAACTAGCCGGGCGAGGTGGCGGGCGCCTGTAGTCCCAGCTACTCGGGAGACTGAGGCAGGAGAATGGCGTGGACCCGGGAGGCGGAGCTTGCAGTGAGCTGAGATCTGGCCACTGCACTCCAGCCTGGGAGACAGAGCGAGACTCCGTCTCAAAAAAAAAAAAAAAAAAAAAAAGTTGTTCTTCAGACTAAAGGGAAATGATACTAGAAGGGAACTTGGAGCTTCAGGAATGAAGAAAGAACAACAACAAGAAAAAAGGGTAAACACAAAAGACTATTTTCCTAAGTTATTTAAGATATATATATGGCTTTTGAAAGCAAAACAAAATATTGTCTGGTGGGGTTTTTAATGCATATAGATGCAATACATATGGCAAGTATACCAAAAGAGTAGGGAATATAAAGGAACCTTTATGGTTATAAAGCTTCTGTATTTTACTTTAAATGGTAAAATATTAACTCTAAGTAGAATGTGAAAGTTTAGGTATATTATATACCTTATAGCAACCACATAAAAAGTTGTAATAGACAAAAAGCCGGTAATACAATTTAAAATGAAATACTAAAAAATATTCAGATAATCCAAAAGAAGGTAGGAAAGAGGACAAAGAGGAACAAAAGACATGGAACAAATAATAAAATAGTAGACCTAAACCCAACAATATTAAAAATTCTATTGAATGGTCTCAACATAACAAAAAAGATATTGTTAGAGTTCACGGAAAAAACACGATCCAACTATTTGCTGTGTATAAGAAACCCACTTAAAAAATATAAAGACATAGACAGGTTAAAAGTTAAAGAAGTTAATTAACGTAAGTGTCACTAAAGTTGGTATATAACCCTCCACTGCTAAATTCGACTGGCTTAACAAAAAGGTAAAAAGAAAATGACACAAAAACCTGTTACACAAATGTTCACACAGTACTATTTTGTAATAGTCAAAAGTTGCAAACAACCTAAAGGTTCACTAACTGATGAATGGATAAATAAAATGGATAAATAATATTCATATGATAGAATATCATTTGGCAATAAACAGGAATAAAGTACTGATACATGTCGCAACTATGTTCATTTATGATGAACCTTGAAAATAGTATGCTGAAAATCCCCGTTCCACCCTCCCCTCCCTGGAAAAAAAAAAAAAAAAGGAAATAGTATGCTAAGTGAAAGAAGCCAATCACAAAAGACCATGTATTGTAGGATTCCGTTTAACTGAAATGTCCAGAATAAGCAAATCCATAGACACGAAGAGCAGAGCAGTGGTTGCCTAGGAGCGAGGTTAAGTAGGAATGGGGAGTGACTGCTACTGGGCATGGGGTTCATTTTAGGGTGTGAAAAATGTTCTAAAATTAGATTGTAATGATGATTACACAACTCTAAAAGTGTTTTTTTTTTTTTTTTGTTTCTTTTTTGTTTTGTTTTTTAAAGTAAAGAAAGGGAAAAGATGTATCACACAAACAAAAAGGAAGCTGGGGTAGCTGTACTAATATCAGACCAGGTAGACTTCTGAACAAGGAGTATTATCAGGGATAAAGGGAGACATTATATAATGATACAGAAGTCAATTCTAAATGCTTATGCATCTAACAACAGAACTTCAAAATATATTAAGCAAAATTGATGGGACTAAAAGAAATAGACAAAATCACAAAGAGGCTTCAAAACCCTTCTTAGTAATTGATATAACAAGTAGACAGAAAGTTATCAATGATACAGAAGACCAGAACAGACTACCAGTCAACTTGCCCTAAATTATATTTACAGAATATTACACTCTAAAAAACAGAATACACGTATTTTTCAAGTGTACATGAAACATTCAACAAGATAAACCATAATCTGGGTGATAAAACAAATCTTAACAAATTTAAGACTTGAAACCATATACATTATGTTCTCTGACCACTATGGAATTAAACTAGATATCAATAACAGATATCTGAAAAATCCAAAAACACTTACTAACTTAAGTAATACATTCTAAGTAACTTATGGGTCAAAAGGAAGACACAAGACAAGTTAGAAAATATTTTGAACTAAATTGAAATGAAAATACAGTATATCACAACTTGTGGGATACAACTAAAGCAGTGCTTAGAAGGGAATTTAGAGCATTAAATGTTTATATTAGAAAAAGAGAAAGGTCTAGAATCAGTGATCTAGGCTTTCACCTTAAACTACAAAAAGAAGAGCAAGTTATACCCAAAGTAAATGGAAAGAAATAAAGTGCAGAAATAAAATTAAGAACAGAAAATCATTAAGAGAAAAAAAAAAAAAAAAAATCAATGAACCCAAAAGCTGGTTTTCTAAAACAATCAATAAAATTGATATCTTAGCTACACTGAGAAGACACAAATTACCAATATCAGGAGAAAGAGGGAGAATCACTACATAACCTGCAGACATTAAAAGCATAGTAAGGGAATATTATGAACAAGTCTATACCCACAAACTCATTAACTTGGATGAATGGATCAATTCCTTGAAAGACAAAAATCTACCGAAGTTTACTTAAAAAAAAAAAAAGCCTAAATAAATGGAGAATTATACCATATTCCTGTATAATCCTAATCAAAATCCCAGAAAGCTGATTCTAAAACTTATATAGAAAGTCAAATGAACTACCAGAGTTAAATGTAAGAACAAAGTTAGAGGACTCATTTTATCTGCTTTCTAGACTTACTATAAGGGTATAGATAGCATGGTAAACACTAATGGATAGACACAGACATCGGTAGAAAAAACAGAATAATAGAAATAAACCTACATAAACATGATCAACTAATTTTTTTTAAATCAAGGTATAAAGGCAATTCAATGGAGAAAGATTAGTCTTCTCAACAAATGGCATTGGAGCAAATGAACATTAAAATGCTAAAAAAAAAAAACTTAACCTCTATCTTCTACAAAAATTAACTCAAAATGGATCAGCGATCTAAATGTAAAAAGTGAAATTATAAAACTTGAAGATGAAAACTTGAAGATGAAAATCTCTATGACAACCTTTGGCTAGATAAAAAATTCTTAGACACATCAAAAGCACAATTCATACAAGAAAATCTTGTAAATTAGACTTCTTTAAAATTAAAAACTTCTGTTCTAAAAAAGACAGCTAAGAAAATGAACAGACCAGGCTTAAGCCAAGAGAAAATATTTTCAAATCACATATCTGACAAAGGCTTATATTTACAATCTATAAAGAACTTTTACAACTCAAATGCATTATGCTAAATCAAAGAAGCCAGACTCAAAAGGCTGTATATTATATGACTCCATTTATATGGCACTCTGGAAAAGGCAAAACCACAGGGCTGGAGAATAAATCAGTGTTTGCCAGGGGTTTGGGTTAAGCAAAGGCACTAACTACAAAGGGAATTCTTCTTCTTTTTTTTTTTTTTTAATTATACTTTAAGTTCTAGGGTATATGTGCACAACATGCAGGTTTGTTACATATGTATACATGTGCCATGTTGGTGTGCTGCACCCATTAAATCGTCATTTACATTAGGTATATCTCCTAATGCTATCCCTCCCCTCCTCCCCCCACCCCACGACAGGCCCCGGTGTGTGATGTTCACTACAAAGGGAATTCTTTTAGGGAGTGTGAAATTATTCTGTATCTTGGTAGTGTTGATGATTACAAGTCTTTTTACTCATAGTACTGTATACCAAAGAGTGGATTTTACTCTATGATAAATAAAATTTTTTTTTTTTTTTTTTTTTTTTTTGAGACGGAGTCTCGCTCTGTCACCCAGGCTGGAGTGCAGTGGCCGGATCTCAGCTCACTGCAAGCTCTACCTCCCGGGTTCACGCCATTCTCCTGCCTCAGCCTCCCGAGTAGCTGGGACTACAGGCGCCTGCCACCTCGCCCGGCTAAGTTTTTGTATTTTTAGTAGAGACGGGGTTTCACTGTGTTAGCCAGGATGGTCTCGATCTCCTGACCTCGTGATCCGCCCGTCTCGGCCTCCCAAAGTGCTGGGATTACAGGCTTGAGCCACTGCGCCCGGCCTAAAATTTTTTAAATATATCTTTAAAAAAATTGAATAGTAACTAAGTAAACTTAACATGCCAATCCACCAGAAAGCACTTTATTCAGACGCAAAAAAGAGATAATTTATTTCTATTATTTTTAAAGAGTTAAGACAAGCTCCAAAGAAAGTTTACCGGTGCTGGGACTGTAGTCTTTCTAGTGGTTCAGCCTTCTGTTGAATCCCTTCCTGAAATATCGCATCTGCTTTCCTAAAGTTTTCTCTAGCTTCATATTCTTCTGCCCATGAGATATAGAACTGAGCAAGTGAAACACCAATCCCTTGGTTGTGCAAGTAACTGTACATATCCAAAGGCTCATTGCATAAACGCCCCTGTAACAAAAGTGTTAACAGTTAACTAATTTCTATTCACATATTGAATGCCTATTAGATGCCAAACAATCACTGGAGATACTACATGCAATTCCTGTATTGAAAAAAAATCCATTATTACAATGTGATAAGGACCATACACTGGGAGGACCTAAAAAAGAGACAAAATTGAGAGATTTGTAAGAAGAAGAGTTGGAGAGTAAAGGCTTCAAGAAGGAGTAATAAGCCAGGTGCAGTGGCTTATGCCTGTAATTACAGCACTTTGGGAAGCCGAGGTAGGAGTAGGAGGATCGCTTGAGGTTCGGAGTTTGAGACAAGCCTGGGCAACATAACAAGACCCTACAACAAAATTTAAAAATTTAGCTGGGCATGGTGGAAGGTGCCTGTAGTCCCAGCTACCCAGGAGGCTGAGGCAGGAGAATCACTTGAGTCCCAGAGTTTGAGGCTGCAGTGAACTATGACAGTGCCACTGCACTCTAGCCTAGGTGACAGAGTGAGACCCTGTCTCTAAAGAAAAGAAAAAAAAGCGGGGATGAAGGGGTTAACATTTGAGCTTAGCCCTGAAGGAGAAATGGACTTTCATCAGGTGGAAACTGGGAAGGGAAGGGTATTTCAGCCACAGAAAATAGCATAAGCAAAGATACAGAAAATAGCATAAGCAAAGATACAGAAAATTAAAAGTTATGCAGGGGTCCAGGTAAGGTAGCAGTCTGGAGAAAAAGGCTGTGATAGGCCTTGAATGTCAAGCTAATCAATTTTGAATCTGCCTAATAGTAATTGTTATATGTGTTAAGGGTGGGTGAGCGATAAGCAAAGGAATGACATAGTCAAATCTGTGTTTTAGAAGGGACATTATGAGACCATATACAATGTAGATAACTCTATTAGCAAGAGGGAGGAAAATATCACTAAAAACCTGACATGATAAACATTTTGATAAATTTTTTCAGTCTTTTTTTCCTTAAGGATAAAAGGTTATATATTATCTTATAAAGTTTTGATCATAATAAAATTTGCTTTTATTCCACTATCATACTGCATCATTCACTTTTCCATGCTGCCTGCTTACACTTAACCATTATTTTTTATTTTTATTTTTATTTCTAGAGACAAGGTCTTGCTCTGCTGCCCAGGCTGGACTGCAGTGGCGCAATCATAGTTCACTGCAGCCTCGAATTCTTTTCACTATTATTTTTAAACGAACGCATCATGTTTCATCTAATAGAGCTTCCATAATTTAACTGTTCATCTACTTCTGGATATTTAAACAACTTCTAATTTTTGCCCAATTATAAATAATTCTAAAATAAATAACTTCATGCATACAACCTTTCACATTTTACATTATTCCATTAAGAGAAATTCCTAGAACTATGTTAAAAGGTAACAAATTGCTTTCTGAGATGGTTGTAAAAATTGTTAATGCTAAAATTTAATAATTCGCAAAAATACTCATTCCACCAGACTCTAATCAGCATTAGAAGCTATTAAAAACAATTCCTAATTTTACATAAAAATAGCATTTCTTTTTTTTCTTTTCGAGACGGAGTCTCGCTCTGTCGCCAGGCTGGAGTGCAGCAGCGCAATCTTGGCTCACTGCTACTTCCGCCTCCTGGGTTCAAGTGGTTCTCCTGCCTCAGCCTCCCAAGTAGCTGGGACTACAGGCACGCGCCACCACGCCGGGCTAATTTTTGTATTTTTAGTAGAGACGGGTTTTCACCATGTTGCCAGTATGGTCTCTATCTCTTGACCTCGTGATCTATCCACCTCAGCCTCCCAAAGTGCTGGGATTACAGGCATGAGCCACCGCTCCTGGCCAAAAATAGCATTTCAATGTTCTAGTTAGGAGTTCTTTTACTACTAGAGAAGCTACCATTTGTTACTTTACTAAATGTCTCCTATTTATCTGTTCCTAATTGTCTAGCCTAGATTAAGTCCTTCTTGTATGTGTTCCTACAGAACTCGTAATTTTCTTTTTGTTACAGTTACAATTAATGGCTTCACATTTGTCTTTCAGATAAACTAAGCTCTACAAAGTCAGAAGACATTGCTATCTATTATATGCTAGCCCTTAATCATGGTCTAGTACAACAAATGCTTAAATAAATGAAATGTTTTATTTATATCTTTAACAAAAATGATTAGTATTTTATAGTTTAATTTTGCAGTAATTCAGTAAACGGATTTTTCTTGCTTATTTAAATTAGCGATGTTTTCTCATATGTGGTGGTGTTTCAAGAAAAGTTATAATTCTGAATGTGCTACCAGCATAAGATCCAATCTTTGATATCTGTCACTACATAAATATAGTTTAACAGTGATTTCACTACTTTGAGAGCTTTCTGAATGGTTCTGGTGTTCTTGTGCATGGGACAGCCAGTAAAGATCAGGTTATTCAGAGTGCTGAATGAGATCACTTAAGAAATAACATAAATAAAAGGACTATATGGTTAGATTAATAGATCTAAAAGTTAAATAAACCTTTTTTTTGGTAACCCTTAAATTGCCAAACTAAAATAATTTTATACCTTTAAATAAAAATACCAGATGCTTTCCAGAAACAATTTTTTCCTTAGCTAGACTGTAGGAGTCACATAAAATAACTCACTGGAGAAATCCTTCTGCAAAGCAAAAGAAAGTAGTGTGAAGAATTAATCTGTTACTCCTCTTGACCAGAACCACAAAGAAAAAGCAATAGTTTAATATGTACCAAGTTAGCCATATACAAAGTTCAGATTATTGCTGATCATTCTAGTGCTGATCATTTGAATTTGATAGTTGTCTATACCAGTGCTTCTCAAATAATCTGTGGCAAAGGGGCCAGTTTTATTGTGTGTATGTGTGTGTTCCATTATGGACTGATATAAAATACAATAAAAACAGAAGTTACTCAAAGAATGATGATGTGTTTGGATGTCCCGGCAACATCAAATTGTTACCAAAGTTTCTAAAGCTCACTTTCAATTTTTGTACTTATCTCACACAGTATGCAAACCCTTCTTTCAGTAGCACTGATCTAGATTATGCTTTTTATGATACTGGCTTGTTTTCCCTATTGATTTGTAAGAATTCTTGATAAATGTGCCCTGAGTTATTAGTAGTTTATGTGGAGGTAGGTATGGTGGCTTATACCTGTAGTCTTAGCCCTTTGGGAGGCTGAGGTGGGAGGATCGTTTGAGGCCAGGAGTGGGAGGCTGCAGTGAGCTATGATCCTGCCTCTGCACTATAGCCTGGATGATAGATTGACACCCCATATGTTAAGAAAAACAAAAAAACAAAAAAACACAAAACTAATAAACAAACAGTTTAGCTGTTTAAATTTAGCAACTGTTTCTTCTAAGTTGTTCCTTGTCTTTTTTTTTTTTAGAGGTAGGATAATAATCTGTGGCAAAGGGGCCAGTTTTATTGTGTGTATGTGTGTGTTCCATTATGGACAGGGTCAACTGTATTGGAAGTTTAAAATAGTCCTCCTCAAGACTTATTTTAGTAAGAAATTTATTTCTTACTTTATTTTAGTAAGAAATCTTATCACTTTTAATGTCGACAGATTTGTTTTAGAAAGAAATCTTATCAGTTTTAATGTCAATATTTCATCATATTGTAGTGGTTGTAAATAATTCCAAATATTTATTTTTTTTCTATTTTAGAATAAAAGCAGTAATATTAATGTCTAAGAAACCGTGGTCATTTTTTAAATGAAAAATATGCTTTTCCTACATGTCAAGTGAGACAGTACAAAGTAGTGCTGGGATTACAGGCATGAGCCACCATGCCCAGCTGAGGCAGACATTTTTGGCTGTAGCAATACACTAGGTGAAAAAAGTCCAAAGACCAATAAAAAACTAAAATATCACTTCTTTATGTTGATGACTTTCATAAAGGGGTAAAAGGGATACCAGAATCACAGAGGGAAGTTTTTCCCCAAACAACCACACTGCTGCCAAATGTTAGTTCCTGCACCTTCCCATCCAGTACAGTTGAATGGCCCAATTATGTTTTTCTGCTTTGGTTTTTGTTTTTTTGAGACAGGATCTTGCTCTGTCACCTGGGCTGGTGTACAGTGGTGCAATCTCAGCTCATTGTAGTCTGGACTTCCCGGGCTCAAGTGACCCTCCCACCTCAGCCTCCTGAGGAGCTGGGACTACAGGTGCTGTGCCACCACACCTGGCTAATTTTTGTACTTATTGTAGAGATGGGGTTTCACCATGTTGCCCTGACTAGTCTTGAACTCCTGGACTCAAGCAATCAGCCCACCTCAGCCTCCCAAAATGTTGGGACCAGAGACATGAACCACTACACCCAGTTATGTTTAGAATAAATAAGTAAGTAATCTGGGCTAGGGGTGTTGGCTTATGCCTACACCCAGGACTTTGGGAGGCCCAGCACTTTGGGAGGTCAAATAATTCCAGCACTTTGGGAGGAGGCCAAGGTGGGAGGATGGCTTGAGCTCATGAGTTCGAGACCAGCCTGGGCAACAGAGAGAGACGTCATCTCTACTAAAAATTAAAAAATTAGCTGGATGTAATGGCATAGCACCTGTAGTCCCAGCTACTCAGGAGGCTGAGGTGAGAGGATTGCTTGAGCCCAGGAGGTTTAGTCTGCAGTGAGCCATGATGGAGCCACTGCACTCCAGCCTGGGTGACAGAGTGAGACCCTGTTTCAAAAAATAAAGTAAATTAATAACCTATACTCATTGAGAGATCTACAGACTTTGCGATCAATCTTAAAAGGGCGAAAATACCTTATTATACTATATTTAAGTCCACCTTTAAGTAGAACCAATTTAAGAAGTATTGCATATTTATTAAATGTTTCCAATCTACTAAATGGTTCAAAATGGCTCAGGTTTTACTTTCCCTTAGTTTAAAACTCAGATGACACTTGAGAAAGACTTACTAATTTAAGCCAGAGATTGAGAAATCGAGGATCACTATAATATCGTTTTTCTCCTTGTAGTGCTTCTACAGCTCTTTCTAATAACGTTGACATATTACTCTCCTTCCCACCTTGAGGATAGTTTTGCTCTGTCCAGCTGATATACCTAAATGGGAAGAAAAAGATAAGAACACATTTTAAACTGAACAGATACTTTTGTTCCTGCTCCAAGACCCATTCTGGATTTAAGCAGAAGTAAAGCATGTTTCTTTTGAGGTCCTCAATGACATACCCTAAGCCTGTATCCCTCAAACTTCTCCAAAGTATCTCTAATACCTGCTTCTGGGAAAAACTGAGGATAGGGATACAAGGGTGTAGTTCAAAGGCGTACATCATAAACTCGAAATTTCCTGAATCTTAAACACTTCAGGAAAATATATTATGATTAGTCTGGATCTCTGTGCCCCCAGGACACCACTGTCTACTCTGACACACACTCCATATACCCTAATTTGAGAAACATGGCCATAAGGACTTATCTGTTAATGTTTCTATTGTCCTTGTGAAATAAAAAGACCCACCTATCCCAAACATCCAGAGGGTCATGTCCAGTGTAAAATCGAATTTCAGATTCAAATGCCCTGAAATTTAAACAGAAAAAGTTAGCATATGCAATAGTGACAACAGCCAATGAACAAGTATCACTTCCATTTTTATTCATGTAATAAGTAGGTCATATTGATCTAAATTATTGCACTAGAGTTTATGGGTTTGTTAAATAATAGAAAAAGGCCAGCCATGGTGGCGAATGCCCGTAATCCCAACAATTTGGGAGGCCAAGGGGGGGTGGATCACCTGAGGTCAGGAGTTTGAGACCAGCCTGGGCAACATGGTGAAACCCCGTCTCTACTAAAAATACAAAAATTAGCTGGGCGTGGTGCCAAGCACCTGTAATCCCAGATATTCGGGAAGCTGAGGTGGGAGGAGCGCTTCAACCCAGAAGTAGAGGTTACAGTGAGCAGAGATCGTAGCACTGCACTTCAGCCTGAGCAACAGAGCGAGATTATGTCTCAAAAAAAAAAAAAAAAAAAAAATAGAAATAAGATTCTACTTAACATAAGAAGAGAGAGAAAATATATAGAAATTAGAGAAATAAATTTCAAGACAACATACAGAAAAGTAGTATTAATATCACACAGCAGTTAAAAACTCTGGAACAAGACAACCTAGATTCAAATTCAGCTCCACCAATCACAAGCTGAGTAACATGGACAAGCTACTTAAAACTCTGTTTTCAGTTTCTTTATTTGTAAAATGGGGATAATAATAGTACTTTTTTATTAGGTTGACCAGTCTTAAATGTAAAGGGTTTACACACATGAACAAATATATAAATAAGAATTTTAAAGTTCAGAAAAAAATTCCATGGGTAACATTAGTCAGAGAAGAATAATACCATAGATAATTTGGAGAATACCTCAAAGAAAGGGTAACATATGACTATAAAATGCTGGCAAAGGCAGGGAGGGCTAAGACCAAGTTAAGACTGACCAGTTAGAATAGAGGGGAAGAATTAGGTAATAAGCCATAATTTGGATAAATGATTAATAAAAATTGGATAAGAAGTTATGTTTGATCTAAAAATAATAAATTAGTTCCTGTCACATGGGAATCTATACTCTAATAAGAAAAACAAAGTACACAAACGAAAAATGAACTAGTAATACAAAGCGGTATACGAAATTATAGTTGCCAAGAATGGATAGTAAAGGCTTTAAGAAGTCAAAAGGAGGTATCACAGAAGCAGCCTCAGAAGGTGAGACTCTGAAGGAACCACAGAATTTGAAAGAAAAACAGTTTTTTCAAGACAGAGGGAAACTAATATTGAATAAAATTACGAAGGTGGAAGAGTTCATCCAAAGGAAGGTCAGTGGACCCTAAGCTATAACAAAGTCAGTACCGAGAACAAACGGAGACCCCTGGAGAAGTAAGAAGCATATGCTTTAAATGTAAATTTAAAGACTTTGGATTCCATCTACTCCAGCCACTATTGGAGGGCATCTTAAATATAAGATTTCAAAAAGATTAATCAAAAACTTTATAAGGATAGCCAGGCATAAGAAGAAGGGACCACAATTATGAGGCTAATATGGCAATTAAAGTGTGAAATAATGAGATTATCTGCAGAAATGGTGAAAAAATAAAATCTAAGATGTTACTGATAAAAATCAGCAATCTTATCAATTGATCTGTAGATTCAAACCAACGTAATCAAAATCCCAGGAGGTTCTTTTCTTTTTTCTCTCTTTTTTTTTTTTTTTTGAGACAGAATTTCGCTCTTGTTGCCCAGGCTGGAGTGCAACGGCGCGATCTTGGCTCACCACAACCTCTGCCTCCTGGGTTCAAGCGATTCTCCTGTCTCAGCCTCCCAAGTAGCTGGGATTACAGGTATGTGCCACCATGCCCGGCTAATTTTGTATTTCTAGTAGAGATAGGGTTTCTCCATGTTGGTCAGGCTGGTCTCAAACTCCTCACCTCAGGTGATCCGCCCGCCTCGGCCTCCTAAAGTGCTGGGATTACAGGCGTAAGCCACCACGCCCAGCCTTTTTTTTCTCCTTTTCAGTATGCTCTTTTCTAGAAATTGCCAAGATGATTTCAAAAGTTGTTTGCAAAGGCAAAGGACCAAGAATAACTAAAGCAATTCTGAAAAACAGCAAAAGCTGTAGAACTCACTCTGCTGGACTTGCTATGTAAAACTAATCAAGACAGTGTATTGCCGGGCGCGGTGGCTCAAGCCTGTAATCCCAGCACTTTGGGAGGCTGAGGCGGGCGGATCACGAGGTCAGGAGATCGAGACCATCCTGGCTAACATGGTGAAACCCCGTCTCTACTAAAAATACAAAAAAACTAGCCGGGCGCGGTGGCGGGCGCCTGTAGTCCCAGCTACTCGGAGGCTGAGGCAGGCCATTCTCCTGCCTCAGCCTCCGAGTAGCTGGGAGCTTACAGTGAGCCGAGATCGCGCCACTGCACTCCAGCCTGGGTGACACAGCGCGAGACTCCGTCTCAAAAAAAAAAAAAAAAAAAAAGACAGTGTATTATTGGAGAAAGGATAAACAATTTGATCAATAGAACAGCATATAGAGTCCAGAAATAACTCACACATATGTGGTCAAATGATTTTTGAAAAGGGCCCCAATGCAATTCAATGAGGAAAGGAAAAAAAATCTAACAAATGGCGGCAGAACAACTAGAAAGATAACCCATATGGGGGGAAAAAGACTTTTTTACTCCAACCCCATACCATATATAAGGATAAATTTAAGATTAAGATAAATCATACACCTAAACGTAAAAGCCAAAACAATGCTTGGCCGGGCGCAGTGACTCACGCCTGTAATCCTAGCACTCTGGGAGGCCGAGGCCAGTGGATCACCTGAGGTCAGAAGTTCCAGACCAGCCTGGCCATGGTGAAACCCTGTCTCTACTAAAAATACAAAAAATTAGCCAGGCATGGTGGTGTGCGCCTGTAATCCCAGCTACTCGGGAGGCTGAGGCAGGAGAATCGCTTGAACCCGGGAGGCGGAGGTTGCAGTGAGCTGAGAGCATGCCATTATGCTCCACCCTGGGCAACAAGAGCAAAACATCATCTCAGAAAAAAGCTGAAATAATGAAACTAGTAAAAGAGAACATAAGAGAGTATTTTTGCGACTTTGGGGTAGGCAAAAGTCTCCTGAAGAGGACACAAAAAGTACTAACCATAAAAGAAAAACACTAATTAATTGAACTTCATCAAAATTTAAAACTTAGCAGTTAAAAAAAAAAACACCCAGAAAATAAACAGCCATGGGTGAGGGAAAAAAATATTTGCAACACATATTTGATAAAAGACTAATACGGAGACTACAGAGACTAAAGAACCCCTACTGGGGAGCATAGATTCAGGGAATCTTGAACTATGTTCCCGAAACTTGTATCAGGGAAAACTTGAATCTATGCTCCTGAGAAAAGTAAATAAAGAACCCCTGCAACACAATTTGAAAACTGGGCAAAATATCTAAACAGATACACCACAAAAGAAGATATACAAAAGGCCAAAAAGCATGTGAAAAAACGTTCACCATTATTAGTCACCAGGGAAATGCAAAGTAATGAGACACAACTCCACAAAACTAGAATGGCTAAAATGAAAAAGATTGACAACGCCAAATACTGGAGTGGATTTGGCACAAATGAACTCTCACGAGTTGCTGGTAGGAATGTAAAATCTTACAACCACTTTGGTAAACCAGTTTCTTCAACAGTTAAACATACATCTATTCTATGGTTCAACAATTCCATTCCAAGGGAAATGAAAATTATGTCTACTGCCAGGCGCGGTGGCTCACGCCTGTAATCCCAGCACTTTTGGGAGGCTGAGGCGGGCAGATCACAAGGTCAGGAGATGGAGACCACCCTGGCTAACACGGTGAAATCCCGTTTCTACTAAAAAATAGAATAAATTAGCCGGGCGTGGTAGCAGGCACCTGTAGTCCTAGCTACCAGGGAGGCTGAGGCAGGAGACCGGCATGAACCCAAGCGGTGGAGCTTCCAGTGAGCCAAGATTATGCCACTGCACTCCAGCCTGGGCAACAGTTTGAGACTCCATCTCTGAAAAAAAAAAAACAAAAACAAAAAGAAAATTATGTCTACAAAAAGCCTTGTACAAGAATGTCCATAGCAACATTATTCATAAAGCACAAAACTGGAAGAATCTAAATATTCATCAACTGGTGAATAAATAAATGAAATCCTATTCAGCAATAAAAACAGTAATCTACTGATGCATGTAACATGAAAAAATATGATGAATGAGGCTGGGTGTGGTGGCTCACGCCTGTAATCCTAGCACTTTGGGATGCCAAGGTGGGTGGATTGCTTGAGCTCAGGAGTTCAAGACCAGCACAGCCAACATGGCAAGGCTCCATCTCTACTAAAAATACAAAAATTACCCGGGCGTGGCGGTGCATGCCTGTAATCCCAGCTATTTGGGAGGCTGAGGTGGGAGAATCACTTGAACCCGGGAGGCAGAGGTTGCAGTGAGCTGAGATCAGGCCACTGTACTCCAACCTGGGTGATAGAGGGAGACCCTGTCATATTTAAAAAAAAAAAAAAAAATCCAAAGAGATTAATAAGAATAGTCATTACATTATAATCCCAAATTATGATAATTTGCCTGTAATGGCAGTATTTCTTTTTGTCAGAGATTGAAGGTAGAAACTGATATTTTGATTTACCTTTTTTTTAAAAAAGCATATTTATCAAAACATGTATTAAAGGAGAACAAGATCCACAGGTCCATTTGAATAACGTAAGAGTATTTTTCAGCTTTTATTTATCCAGAGTTTGTTAAATCATTATTGAGAACTTTCTAGTATAAATTCAATTGTTCTGAGGTTTACATGTCTTTGGAGACCACTATTTTTTTTTGTCATACTCTCAAAAATAACTTCCTAACATAATACTTTTGGGAAGCATTGCAATGTAATACTTGCTTTACTATGTTTATCACTGTCCCCTGTATAAATTGCATTTCTATTAATAAAAAGAGTTTGGCTGCACCACAATGAAATGAAATCCTATAGCCTTTGTTCTTAATTATACTTGAGGATATCTTCAGATGGCTGTCATGTGATATGAAGGCAGATAGAGAACAGATTTTCATACTACCAATTTTTGAAGAGTACTCATTATGCCATCCCTCACGGATCCACACCCACGTTATCTACAACATTTGGGATGAATGATGACAGGTTGAGACTCAGCCATTCTACACACCGTTTCTGCTGCTGAAGAGTATTGTTACAGGCAGATTCTTGTGCCAATGCTCCCTGAAGTGTGGACATGATCCGCCCTTGCCTTAAAGGTTGTACATTTTCTTTACTCAGTTCCCATTCATCTCCCTCCAGGGACATGGCTTCACTGTGAAGAAGGAAACAAATGTAAATCTCATACCAACATTGACTATTATAGCACTAGATTATTGTAAATGTCTTCCGATAGGTGATTATTCATGGTCTTGGGTTGAATATAGTGGACTGACACAGTATTATTATTATTATTATTATTATTATACGCCTAAGCTGCTTTGTTAGCTGTTTTTCAAGTTTATGGCTACAGTATTGCCCAATGGAAGACAACTTGGCAAGGATATTGTAGACAGCACTATAAGAATAGGGCATTGCCATGTGTGGTGGCTCACACCTGTAATCCCACCACTTTGTGAGGCCAAAGTGGGAGGATTTCTTGAGCCAGGAGTTTGATACCAGCTTGGGTAACATAGCGAGACCCCACCTCTTTCTTTAAAGAAAAGAAAAATGAATAGGGCTTAATGCAGAAAGAAAAGAAGAGAACAAAAGTGTTATAAATTTGGCAAAGTAGACAAAAAGGCAATAAGTAATTCTATGCCTACCACTGAATGCATCATCTAGTTTAATTTAAAATTAGTGCCGGACATGGTAGCTCATGCTTATAATCCTATCACTTTGGGAGGCTGAGGCAGGAGGAGTGCTTGAGCCCAGGAGTTCAAGACCACCCTGGGCAACATAGGAAGACCCCCATCTCTACAAAAAGTGAAAAATTAGCCAGGCGTGATGGTACATGCCTGTGGTCACGGCTACTTAGAAGACTGAGGTGGGAGCATTGCTTGGGTTCAGGAGGTCGAAGCTGCAGTGAGCCATGATCACACCACTGTACTGCAGCCTGGGCAACAGAGCAAGACCCTGTCTCAAAAAGAAAAAATTAAAATTAGCAACGTGTGGGTGTGACTAATGTCCCATGTTTCAATGATGACTCAAAACTGAAGTCTGTACATATAGGTAGCCAAAAGCAGAAGCAAACACACACAGTTTACTAGTCACAATCCCCTGTATCCCCACACCCAATTCTATCAAGCCTACTGAGAGAATCCCCAAAACGTTTTGGAGGTAATTGCCATTATGTATTCTGCACTTCAGAGGTTTGCAATTGTTAGATAGAAGACTACTTCTAAGAGACATCATCTCTGGACTTAAAAAGAGAGACACACTGGAACTAATCTTTGAAATAGAGTGAAAGTTATATGGGACTTCAGTCTAGATGAGCGCTGAAAACTTAAAGTTAACTGTGATTAATAATTCGAGTTGTAATCAGTTACATCTTTTTAACTACAATAAGTTCTCACTTAACATTGGAGACAGCTTCTTGGAAACTATGACTTTAATCAAAATGGTATGTAACAAAACCAATTTTACCACAGGCTGATCGACATAAACAAGAGTTATGTTCCTATGGCATATTTCTGGTCACAAAAACATCACCAAACTTCTAAATAAAGACTCGAAACACTTTTAATATTAAACATTGAAATAAATGTGAGCTATCCATACACTTAAGAACAATTAATGAAAACAAAAAATAATCATTTACCCAATTTTTCGTGAATCCGTGAGTGACTGCAGTCATAGTGTTGGTGGGTTAACTCAAGGAATAAACATTTGAGAGTGAAAATTTCAAGAAGTACCTCCTACCACCACAAAGTTCAAAAACAAACAGTAACATTATAGTGGGCATGCTGGGCACTTTCATAAGGCATTGTTTATTGTCATGCATTTGTATGATTATCATACACACTTTCTATAAACTTTTTAAATAGAGACACGTCTTACTATGTTGCCCAGGCTGGTCTTGAACTGCTGAGCTCAAGCAATCCTGTTGCCTCAGCCTCCTGAAGTGCTGGGATTATAGGTGTGAGCCACTGCGCCCAGCCTTTACAGATTTTTATTTTACAATAATTTGTATTCATTCCTTCATTCATTTTCCAACTCACTTATTCTAGTTCGGGGTCGAGGGTGGCCAGAGCCCATCTCAGCAACTCAGTGAGGAACCAACCCTAGACAGGATACCATTCCATCACAGGGAGCACTCACATTCACACTCATTCAGACTGGGATCATTTAGACACGCCTATTAACAGGTACATCTTTGGGATGTAGAAGGAAACTGGAGTAGCTAAGGAAACCCATGCAGACATGTGGAAAACATGCAAACTTCACATACACAGCAGCCCCGCAATGAATTATTTTTTTTTCTCATCAACATTATAACAAAACGACATTATACCAGGACCTGCTCTACATTGTGTGAACCCTGTAAAGGTAAAGGCTATGCCATTTATTTTTGTATGCCCACGATCTAATACAAAATATAACACTATTATGCCCTGAATGTTTGTTGAATTCATCTGAACTTTCTTCTCTTGCTCTTAAAAATAGTGATTACATTATCTCAGTTAAATATCCCAAATTGAGCTAAGACTGCCCCCACTTCCTCCCAGACCTGCTCCTCCCACAGTCTTCCTTTTTCTCAAATAAATGGCAATCCCATTCTTCAGTTGCCCAAGCCAAAAATCTTAGTGCCAACTTTGATGCCCTTCTCATACCCCTCAGTCAGTCAGCAAATCCTACTGGTTCTACCCTCAAAATATATACAGAAATCAGCCACTTCTCATCATCTCCACTGTTTTCCACCTGGCTCAACTCACTTTTGAGCTGAATTATTTCAGGCTGAATTATTTCAACAACCTCTTAACTAGTGTCCCTTGCTTCCATCCTTTGCTGCCTTTAGTGTATTCAACACTACAGCCAAAGTGACCCCACTTAAACCCAAGTCAGATTATGTCCTTCCTTTGCTCAAAACCTTCCAGTGACTTTTGATTACAACTAGAGTAAAAGCTAAGTCCTTACAATGTCTGCGTCTTCACCATTTTTATGTAATATCCTTTTACTCTTCTAGTTAACTGCTCCAGTGACAATGGCCTTGGACATGCCAGATGCAACTTCCTTCCCCAGCTCTCACCCTCAGCCTTTGTACTTCCCTCAGATATAGAACCGCTAGCTTTTGAGATTCCTTCAAATCTTGACCAAAATGACATCTCAGTGAGGCTCCAGTGTTCAAGCTAAAATTGCACCAGTCTCCACTCCCAATATTCCCTACCCACACTTGCTTTATTTTTTTTAATACTGACCACCATCTCTACCTAACAGTTTCCTTATTGTCTGACTCCCCCACCTTCATCCAACCCAGGATTTAAGCTTCATGAGGGTTGAGATTTGGGTGTCTGTATATTTGCTGCATTCAGAGCTTAGCCAAAAAAATACTCGTTACATGAATGAAAGAGCCCATGACATAGCACTTATCTAGGTATTGTGGGCACCATGGTGAACACACATACACATTTCCAACCTAGAACTGCAATATAGTTTTTTTTTAATACAAGGAAAAGCCGCAAACATGCAGAGAAAGGCTTTTTAGATCTCTACGCTATTGGCATAATTTAGATGTCTATGATATTGGCTAAAGGCTTTTTAGATCTCTGTGCTATTGGCATAGCACCTGCCTTTTGTTGATGGCTTATTTGGAAGCAGTTACTTAACAAATACTTTGAATTCCCCCAGAACCACGTAAGGCAGCATTAACATCAGCGTTTTCCATACATACGATTTGCCCAAGGTCAAACAACTAGCAGGTGGCTGAGCTGAGTTACAAACAAGACCACATTACAACTTCTAAAGTCTTTGTTCCGCTGGGGTCCCGCAGCCTTCTTCGCTTTGAAGCTGGATGAGGCAGGATTCGCACGTGCCCTCAGTCCACTGCCTTTTCCCCTCCACCTCTGGCATTCGACTCCAAAAGGAAGGAGGCTCCGGCGGGGCCTGTTCTGACAGTGCCGATCTCCCCCTCGACTACTCCGAGCGGAACCTTCTATTACCTACCAGGCACCTTCGGGTCCTCTCAGGCCCAGCCCCCAGCAGCTCTTCTCCCGTATCTACCTCAGAGCACCCCCTTCCTTCTTCACCGCCGCCATCCTGCATTCCTGGCTCAGGTCCTCGTCCTGCTGCAGGTCTTTCCTCCGGGCCGCAGGCCGCCTGGGCTTTCTTCCGCAACCTGCCCTCGGAGCTACAGAAACGACCACGGCACGCACTCGACTCCCTTACAAATCAGCCACCTCAAGCCCGCACCCCTAGCCGCCAAGTTTCAAATTTAACGGTCCCGCGCGGTCGACGTGGCCACGCCCCTTCGCTCTTCCGTGCTCTAGCCTCTCGCCCAAAGCATTCTGGGGCTTGTAGTTTATACCGGTTTAGTCCGCGAAGTCGCGGTGCATAATGGGAATTGTAGTTTCCCGGAGTCAATGGCCGCGGAAGCACAACATGCTTAGGCGAAACAAATTCTCCGCAGGTGCTGTCTTGAGTCGTGGCTGGAAGGCGAGTCTCTGAGCCGAGCGAGGAACACTTAAAGCACCAGAATTTCTTTGCTGTTTTGAGTGCTGGGAGATGTCTCTGAGTGCTTGCACTTGGCCTGACTCTTCTAGAGTGACTACCCCTGCTGTCTGCCCCAAATCTCACCCGTGCAGGGTTCTTAGGCCACGGACCTAGCTGTTTCCTGCCCCACCCTTGAATTCAAAAAAGCTGGATTCCAGTTCTGTAAAATCATACCAAATGTGCAACTTTAGGCAAGCTATATAATCTCTCTGACCGTCAGCTTTCCTCATCTATAAAGTGATGATATTGTCTTGCTTTCTCTTCTGCTCAGTCCACAAGCAGTAAACACAGCCATGCTATGGTTCCCAAGGTTTCACCTCTTTTCCCCTTCAGGAGACGAGCCTTGACTGACATTAAACTGTTCGTCGCAATTTCAATTTTCTGAGGAAGAAACTGTGATAGATCAGATGTGACCAGGGGAGTAGGGTCTTTTTGTTTGGTTGGTTTTGTTTTAGAGACAGGGTCTTCTTCTTGCTCTGTCGCCCAGGCTGGAGTGCAGTAGCCTGATCATGGCTCACTCCAGCCTCCAATTCCCGGGGTCAAGTGATCCTCCCACCTGAGCCTCCCCAGTAGCTGCAATTACAGGCACTAGCCACCTTGAGGCAGGAACAGGGTCGTTTAAGAAAGCACAGGTACAGGGGATTTCTCCTTTATGACTGTGGGGATGGTCGGAGAAGCAGCAGTTCCCAGAGGCAGGTGCTGAGGATACTGTCCACTACTCCCTGTTTCTTAGTTCCCAGCTTTCTGTCTTTGTTCACATTATGTAAGTCATTCTTTCCTCTGAATCATCAGGACTCTTGATTCCAAAGAAATAGAAATCCAACTTAAACCGGCCTACTCAGAAAAGGGAATTTACTGTCTTTTATATATAAAAGACTTCAGATAAAGCTTAACCCAGGAGTCATGTGGACTGGGCCTCTCTCCACCTCGCCTGTACTCTTGTTGTTGGTTTATTGTCATTCTCCATTGGGCAACAGATTCAGGACTTTATCCTTACAGGTTCAGATTCAGACTTAGGAGTCACCCTGCTTAACCCCTTCCTCCCAAACAGTCACTGGGGATAGTAGATTTCAGGGCTTTGATTGTTCAGAACCAAGTCATATGTTTCACCTTGGGACTGAGAGAGGGGAAGGGGTGATTCCTCATAGGAAATTTTGGTTACTCTTTACATCCTAGTCCTCCACATCCAGGAAGCTTTCCTGGATCATGTGAGATGCGGTGCATGGGATTCTCTCACTGGCTCATTTTATCTCTTACCTTATGCCAGTACTGGCCTAGCATTTCATTTCCTTTCAACAGGGTGTCCTGTTCATATCTACGGCTTCTCAGTTTTGACTATTTCCTACAAACGATCTTGGAAATGTAGCATTTGGTCTTTTGATCTCAGTCTTTCCTATAATCTAGTCGGATTTCCCATAAACTGTGGTACAATGTAGAACTCATTCAGGTTAAACCCCTTGCTTGTTTCACTACGGAGAAAGAAGGAGGTAGGTAAAACAAAACAAAACAAAACTCCAAAATGTATGACAGGAGGTGCTCTGTGGTTTAATTTGGAAAATGAGTTCTTAGGCTGGACTGTAGCTTGGCAGCCAACATAGGGCCTGGGTGGGGATAGGCTTTAACTGCACCCGCCAATTCTAAGAAAGTCAGGATTAAGCTCGTACACATGTATGGTCTAATGAGGGTGAGACAAAGGCTCACCCCAATGTGCTGAACCAGGATGGGACACAGAAGATGAGAACAGTGAACTTGCCCTCTAGAAACTTCAGGCCAAGGCCGGGTGCCGTGGCTCGAGCCTGTAATCCCAGCACTTTGGAAGGCTGAAACAGGCAGATCACGAGGTCAGGAGATCGAGACCATTCTGGCTAACACGGTGAAACCCCGTCTCTACTAAAACAATACAAAAAACTAGCCGGGCGAGGTGGCGGGCGCCTGTAGTCCCAGCTACTCGGGAGGCTGAGGCAGGAGAATGGTGTGAACCCGGGAGGCAGAGCTTCCAGTGAGCTGAGATCCGGCCACTGCACTCCAGCCTGGGCGACAGAGTGAGACTCTGTCTCAAAAAAAAAAAAAAGAAGAAAAGAAACTTCAGGCCAGTAGGAGAGACAAAAACAGGCAATTTCAGCTGGAGAGAAATAAACTCAGGAGGCCATGGAAGCATATGAGAGAGGCTTCCAACCTAGTCCTGGGGAGAGGTCAGGGGAAGTGTCCTGGAGAAGATGGGCAGCCTGAAGGGCAAGGAGGCCTTGGCACAAACTATTGAGCACAACAACGCAAGTTGTGTAGCAGCCAAAGTTCATAGCATGTGCCCACCTATCCATTCACCGCTCTCCCATGAGTGTTCCAACCCCGGCCTCGCCTCTTTAGACCTCCATGCTGGGCCATCAAAACTTACCTGTCCTGTGTCCCATTCTTTCACGTATCACATTGAAAACATTGGAACGAAATCACACTCAGGTGTTAAAAATAGTTAATGCTGAGATGCAGTATTTTTCACATCATGTTCTAAGATGCTAATACATGTTACGGTGGATTAAGAGTTTGGTGTTCAATTAAGTCTCTAAAGTGCTGGGTTAAATGAGAAGTTTCGTGGAGCCCTTAATATGCCAAAATGCACCTGAATCTCCAAGGATGGGGGTGTGTTTGTTTCCTAATGATACTGTAACGCATTACTACAAACTTAACAGCTTAAAACAATACACATTTATTATTAACTTACAGTTTGATAGGTCAGAAATTTGACGTGGGTCTCATTGTGCTAAATAAAATATTGGCCGGGCCGGGTATCTATCAGAAGGCTCTTTGGGAGAATTTGTTTCGTTTTTTCCAGTTTCTAGAGGCATATACTGGCACTCCTTAACTCATGGTTGCCTTCCTCCATCTTCAAGGCTAGAAATAGAGTATCTCTCTCACCTGGTTTCCATTGCCACATCTCTTTCTCTGAGCACAGTCAGGAACGTTTCTCTGCTCGTGTGATGAAATTGGGCTCACCTGGATGATCCAAGCTAAACTTTCCATCTTAAGGTCTTGAACCTTAATCACATCTGCCGGATCCCTTTTGCCACATAAAGTAACATCTTCACAGGTTCTGTGCATTAGGACACAGACATATTTGAGGGCTGTTATTCCGCCTACCACAGGGGGTATTAAAATATGTTTGCATCTCTAAACTTACTTGACCATAAAGAAACCTTTCCACACTCCTTTCAGAACAGATTTTGGGACGTGCTACTCAATATATTGCCCCTCCAGAGCTCCTTGTATTTTAACAGGAGGCTCTAGGAGAAGAAAATTTATGAAGAAATACATCTTTTTATTTTTCTCTTTTCTTTTTTTCTTTTTTTTTCAAGACAAGGTCTCACTCTGCCACTTGGGCTAGAGTGCAGTGCTGCAATCTTGGCTCTGCAGCCTCTACCTTCCAGGCTCAAGAGATCCTCCCACCTCAGCCTCCTGAGTGGCTGGGACTACAGGTGTGTGCCACCATGCCCAGCTAATTTTTGTATTTTTTGTAGAGATGGAGTTTCACTATGTTGCACAGGCTCATCTTGAACTTCTGGGCTCAAATGATCTGCCTGCCTCGACCTCCCAAAGTGCTGGGACTATAGGAGTAAGTTATCACGCCTGGCCAGGAATAAATCTTAATGGTGGAATTTCAGGCACAGTGGCAACTAGTAGCATTATGGGACTGTTCTAGGAAGCTCCTCAATTTTATGTATTTACTTTACATCAAAGCCAACCCTACCTTCGTCAGTGGTTTTTAGATGGATTTAGTTGTCCAAAAGTCTATGATCTGTTGCCTGGGCTTGTGGATATGTCTGTGTTCTTAATTGTGTGAAGCCTGATTTCCCCAACTTTGCCTTGCCTTCATAGATAATACAAAATTCAGCTTTAGCAGGCCAAACACTCCAAAGATGAAGATCTCTGGGTCTCCAGGGAACTCTTGGGCTGACTGCTTGTTTACTGCATAACCACAGAAGGAAGGAGGGACTATCTGGGGTGGGAGGAGGGTCAAGGGGGACAGAATTGAAGGAGAGGGGTGGTGTTCAGGGCTAGAAATATGCCACATCTGGGAAAGCATGCTGTTCTTTTACCTTAGCGGTTAACAGATCTGCCCATCAGAACAGCAGCTGCATCTTCAATTTACCCATGATTAGGTGTCTTGAGGTGGAAGAACCAATGAGAAGGGGGCACAATAAGCCAAACCAATTTGTTTTGCCAGGAGGAAGGGAGATGAAAGGTGAAAAGATGCCTTGGCCCAAGGCTGGGGGCTGCTGGCTGCTGCCCAGTTGCATCTCACAGTAGCTGTTGCTGACAGGGTTCTAGGGAACTCTCCAAGGAGCTGAGTTTCTCTCTTCAGTTCCATGAAAACTCCTTTCTGGACTATGCTTCTGCTTTTAGGTAGAAGTACCCGACTTTTCATGGTCTTCTGAAAACATTGGAAATTGCCTAACCGACAATTTCCACACTGATATATGCAATAAATGGAGAGATACCAGGTATCAACTGTTCTGCATCTGGCAAAAAAGAACCAAAAGGTCAGAAGTGACCACAAACTCAGAATAGAAGCAGTCATATGGCAGGGCTGTTAAGAAACAAGGGCCAGGCACGGTGACTCGCACCTGGAATCTCAGCACTTTGGGAGGCCGAGGCAGGTGGATCACCTGAGGTCAGCAGTTTGAGACCAGCCTGGCCAACATGGTGAGACCCCGTCTCTACTAAAAATATAAAAGTTAGCTGGGCATGGTGGTGGGTGCCTGTAATTCCAGCTACTCAGGAGGCTGAGGCAGGAGAATCACTTGAACCTGGGAGGTGGAGGTTGCAGTGAGCCGAGATCGCACCATTGCACTCCAGCTGGGTGACAAGAGTGAAACGCCATCTAAAAAACGAAACAAAACAAAGCAAAAAAAAAAAAAAAAAAGAGAGAGAGAAAGAAAAGAAACAAGAAAAGATGTGGAGTAAATGAGCTATGTAGCTAATAGGAAGTGCAAAATGAGACTGTTTTGCCCTGGCGTTATTCTGACTGGAATTTTCTGTTCCAGGAAGGTCTTGGAGAATCTTAGAGTTTCCAACTACTCATGATTGTGCTCATTTTACACATGAGGCGATCCAAACTCTAAGAAGCAAAGAGGAGTTGAGTTGCCTATGGAGGAAGAGCAGAGTAGGATCTAAATGCTGCCAGCTTCTTACTTCAAACTCTGGGTGCCAGAAACCTCAGCTCTAATTTAAGAGATTTGACCAGTTCTGACGTTTAATAAACTTCACCATCTAGGCACCACATTCTGAGGGAGAAGCGAATTCAGGGTCTCTCAGCACCATAGGTAGTGGGGGCTTCCACTCACTCCTGTATATAAGGGATGTCCCATGGACTGATAGGCAGAGCTCCCAGCAAGCAAGGTTTGCCTTTGAGGAAGAGGAATGCTGAAAGCAGCAGGGTTTGTCTGTGGGCTTGGGGGGAACTGGAGTGAGGGGGGCACAGGATATCCACCTTGGATCGTGACCCTTTCTTGGCCTGGCCCCAAGGACTTACGGTGTTGTGGAGTGAGGGCCTGAGGCAGTGGCCATAAGAGCTGGTTCTATGTACTTTGGGAGGCTGAGGCGGGCGGATCACTTAAGGTCAAGAGTTCAAGACTAGCCTGGCCAACATGGCGAAACCCTGTCTCTACTAAAAATACAAAAATTAGCTGGGTGTGGTGGTGCCTGTAGTCCCAGCTACTCCAGAGGCTGAGGCAGGAGAATCGCTTGAACCTGGGAGGCGGAGGTTGCAGTGAGCTGAGATCATGCCACTGCACTCCAGCCTGGGCAACAGAGTGAGACTGTCTCAAAAAAAGAAAAACAAAAGCTAGTTCTGTGTGATGCCAGCCTCCAACAGCACTGCCTTCGTGCCCAGGCGCCGAGGGCACAGTCTCACTTGGCCATTCTGAGAGCATAGGGAGGCCCTCCCTGGAGCCAGACGTCAGCACCCCACAGTGGACACCAGCAGAAGCAAGTCGTCCTCCAGTAGCCTTGGAGACAGAGGCCATCAACCAGAGAGAGCTTCAGCAGGACAGGAAGAACGTGGCGGACGCTCTGAAAACATCTAGACCCCCTGGGGAAGGCTTCAAAAGGAGGGACTCATTCAGGGTCACACATACAGTTGCATCAATATTGCTGCATCCAAGAGTGCCTGTCAGGCAAATAGGGACATTTTTCTGCTTTGTCTACTCAGAGAAGACACCTTCAAAAGTGCCCAGAGGGGCCACTTTGCACACAAAGCCCTGTGTGCAGCGGCCCTGGGGGCCTATGGAAGAGCCAGTGGGATTCTCCTGACTAGTGCATGTGACGCCATAGCTCTGAGGCCTGAGGAAATGGTGTACATAATGCTCTGTACTTATTTGAGGAGGTGACAATTCTAAGATAGCTGAATGGGGGTAGGGATGGCTCCTGGCAGAGCCAATCCACTGTGGGGACACTGGCAGGAGAATGGAGTGTCTGTGGGTGGATATGTCCGAGCCTCCATTGCTTTTCTGCCAAGGCAGGCTTCCTCACTTCCTCTCTGACATTGCCTCCTGGGGCTTGGTGCAAACTGTGGAAAGTTTGCTTCTTCCCTGCTAGGGGGCCCAGCTGGGAGCTACTCCTGCAGATCTGGGCTCTGCATTGCTTTTCCAAAGAAAGGCCAGAGGTCAGAGGCCCCCAGGCTGGGAGGGGCCAAATGATTGGAAACAACTTAGTCTGGCTGAATGTGGGAAGGAAGCTGGCTACAGCTAGGTGCGAGAAGAGAAGATTGTTAAAGGGAGGTGACAGCTGTTTTGCCTCTTTCCCATCTCTGCCTTCTTCTCTAAAGGCTGTCCTTTTAAAGTTTTACCTGGAGGTGTGGGTCCCAACCAGAATTGGCCAATATTCTCCCTTTCTTAAAACAGCCTTAGGAGACTGAGGGCCAGTGGGAAACTTGAATTTGGGACCCTCCAGAGTAACTTTGGAGGAACTCTTTACGTTTCAGAATTTCAAGCTCACCTCTGGGATGACTGAACATACCAAAGATGAGGACCCCAGACTCTTTTCTGAGATGGAGTCTCACTCTCCCACCCAGGCTGAAGTGCAGTGGTGCAATTTCTGCTCACTACAACCTCCACCTCCCAGGTTCAAGCGATCTTCCTGCCTCAGCCTCCCATGTAGCTGGGACTACAGGCACCTGGCTAATTTTTGTATTTTTAGTAGAGAGTGGGTTTTACCATGTTGGCCGGGCTGGTCTTGAACTCCTGACCTCAGGTGATCCGCCTGCCTCGGCCTCCCAAAGTGCAGGGGTTACAGGTGTGAGCCATCGTGCCCAGCCAACCCCAGCCTCTTGAGCCCAGACAGAAAGGCAAGCTTCCCCTGTCCATGTAGGTCTTCGACACTTGTTGCTCTAAGGCATTTCAGTGCCTTTCTTCCAACATGGGCTCCCAAGCTAAAGCAGGGAGAACAGAATCCGGACAAGCAGAGTTAGAAACGTCATCTCCTAACAGCCAAAGATGGCATGGAGGGCTGCAAACCTCTCTGGATCTATCTGAGCCTATTTCTAGTTTTCCATCCAACCCCTTTGTAAGGAGCTATTGATATGGTTTGGATGTTTGTCCTCTCCAAATCTCATATAGAAAGAAGGGGCTTCTCTCTCCATTGTTGGAGATGGCGCCTGGTGGAAGGTGTTTGGATCGTGGGACAGATCTCTTATGAATGTCTTAGCACCATCCCCTTGGTGATAGGTGAGTTCTCATTCTGAGTTCACCTGAGATCTGGTCATTAAAAGTATGTGGCACTCCCCCTTCTCTCTCTTGCTCCTTCTTCATCTTCCACCAGGAGTAAAAGCTCCTTGAGCTCCTTGCAGCCTCACCAGAAGTCAAGCAGATGCTGGTGCCATGCTTCCTGTGCAGCCTGCAGAATCTCTAGCCAATTAAGCCTCTTTTCTTTATCTATTACCCAGCCTCAGGTATTTCTTGAGAGCAATGCAGAAATGGCCTAATGCAGCTATAGAAGGCAGTGGGCATTCCAAGAGAAAAGGCTTTTTTTTTTTTTTTTTTTTGCTAGCTCTGGTTCCCTTGTCAGTGAGGAAGATGTGGCATTTCAGAGGCTGACTGCTGCCAGCTGTGGGATGTGTGCCTGGAACAGACTCCCAACAATGAATATGAGTGACCTATGGCAGCTGACATGAGGAAGACCCCACTACACAGACAAGCATGAGAAAGGCCCATCCCTCTAGCCACAGGCTGCACCTTCCTCCTCAGTGGGAAACAAAGATATTGGACCCGTTGACCTGTTTCTAGCAAAGGCTCCAGTTAGCCTTGTTTTCTTCACTGGTGTATAAAAGCTATGAGAATGTGGGTTCTAACTCTTCATCCCTAAGTCCTGGCCCGAGGCAGGCGCTCAATCAATACTGGTTAACTGACTGACAGTAATGAACTAAAGAGAATAGCTAGCACATGACCTCATTAGACCAGGCACTCTAGGATGTCCCCCATTCATTTGACAAACATTTCTTGAATATTTTGTGTTGGGTGCTGTGCCAGGCACCAGGGATATATATATGAAAAAAGCACCAGTCCTATGCTTAAGAAAAACAAAACAATCTATGATATAACAGCTTATGAGCTGTAGCCCCAGCAGGAGCCTGGAGTTAGCGGAACTTGAAAGAGGATGGAGCCCCTCCCACACCCAAGCACGGGGGCTGAGAGAACGAGAGAAAGGGAGGTTGGGAGTGCTGCCAAGAGGGGTCTTAAAAATGAGTGGGAGTTACTAAAAGGAGAGAACGGGCTTTCCAGGTGGAGCGAACAGCACAGGACGAACTGGGAGGCAGGAGAGTGAGAGTGCATTCAGCATCTGGGGAAGTGCAGGTGGTTGCAATGGTAGGAGCCTAGGAGAGTTGTGAGGACCTGAAAGGAGACCCTGGCTCACTGTGCCTGACAAGCAGTAAGCGGGGAGCAAACCCAGCCCCTTCAGTTTTGAGTCCAGCTGCATTCTCAAAGCAGGGGCTTTTCCCCCTAAGCTCTCAAGTTTCCCAGCTGTGGAGCCACCTATTCCTCCCACTTCTGGGAAGGGCCTGCAGGTGAGAAGGGAGTGAGGCACAGAATGGGCACCTCACCCACCTGTATGCATTTCCTTCCTCACCCCAGACACAGCTCTGGGATGCCAAACTGTTTTCAATCATTTGCTTTATTCTAACTAGCCCTTGGGGCTGCCAGGACTCAGGGGAAACCGGCCCAGCTGGTCTGACTGGTTGGGCAGCACTTTGTAATTCCTGCTTCTCCCAGAGGGCTCCTGTATCTCCTCTGTTCCACTCCTCAATGCTCCTAGCTCGGACATTGCCTGGGATATGCCAGGCTTATGGCCCTGGCTCCCCTTTGGTCAGTGCTTATCACCTGGCACTTCCTAGCAAGCCCCTAACCCCTTGAAGCCGTGATGAAGAGCACTGTGATGTTTTAACTTCTGCATCTTTCCTTTCCTCCCAGACCCATCTGTGGACAGGCAGTCCTATTGTCAGGCAAATTGCATTCATCCAAGGTCTTAAGAGTGGAGGGACTCTCCTCTTCTGGGGTTCACACCCCAAGGCAGCTGTACTCCACCAAGAGTGTTAGAGGGAATGTCTAGTTGTCTTGGGCACTGGGGAGCATTGTGAGCATTTAATGGGGATGGGATACTCTGTCCTGCAAAGCATGGGACAATCCCACACAACAACACATTGTCCCACCCAAAATGGCAGTAATCCCTCTCCCACCCTTGAGAAACACAGCTGGGCCCACTTTATTCACACACGGATGTGCAGTTTGTATAATCTCTACGAATGTGATTCTCAAACTTCATTGTGTAGACGAATCACCCGGGATCTTGTTGAAATGCGATCCTGATTCCTAGATCTGAGTGGGGCCTGAGATTCTGTATCTCTAACGAGCTTCCAGGCATCCTTCAGGCTGCTAGTTTGAGAACCACGGGTTATGTAGCTAGGCCCTACAATACAGACTGTACTTGTATTTTCTTTTTTTTTTTTTTTTTTTTGAGACGGAGTCTCGCTTTATCGCCCAGGCTGGAGTGCAGTGGCCAGATCTCAGTTCACTGCAAGCTCCGCCTCCTGGGTTCATGCCATTCTCCTGCCTCAGCCTCCCGAGTAGCTGGGACTACAGGCGCCCGCCACCTCGCCCGGCTAGTTTTTTGTACTTTTAGTAGAGACGGGGTTTCACCGTGTTAGCCAGGATGGTCTCGATCTGCTGACCTCATGATCCGCCCGTCTCGGCCTCCCAAAGTGCTGGGATCACAGGCTTGAGCCACCGTGCCCAGCCTTGTATTTTCTTTTATGGAGGGGCATTGTATTTTGGGGAAACTTTATCTGCAGAATTTGTTGAACTGGGAGTGCTACCGGCATCTACTGGGTAGAGGCCAGGTATTCTGCTAAACATTCTACAAGGGTCACGGCAGCCCCTCACAACAAAGAATTACCCAGCCCAATGTGTCAGTAATGCCGAAGCTGAGACACCCTAGCTTAGGTGAAATTTCAAAACAATGTGAAATATATTTGTGGACAATCTTACTTCACTGCAAGCTGGGGACTCCAGCCACAAGGCTGTGAACATGTGTCATTGACTGAGGTTCTGGTCCCTCTAGGCATAAGCAAATTCAGCCAGTTAGGACTTAGAAGCACTGGCTCAGGTCCTGATGACTAAACTGCGGTAGTAGGTGTGATCCTTTATAAGCCTCACACCTGCTCACGGTTTCATAGCTCACACAGTTTAAGAGATCAAAATTTTTTAATAATCTAGGCTGATGGCCTGGCTCAGTGGCTCACGCCTGTAATCCCAGCACTTTGGGATGCCAAGGCAGGTGGATCACTTGAGCTCAGGAGTTCGAGACCAGCCTGGGCAACATGGCGAAACCCCGTCTCTATTTTAAAAAGTTGGCCGGGCGCAGTGGCTCACGCCTGTAATCCCAGCACTTTGGGAGGCTGAGGCAGGTGGATCACCTGAGGTTGGGAGTTCGAGACCAGCCTGACCAACATGGAGAAAACCCATCTCTACAAAAAGTACAAAATTAGTCGGGCGTGGTGGGGCATGCCTGTAATCCCAGCTACTAGGAAGGCTGAGGCAGGAGAATCACTTGAATCCGGGAGGTGGAGGTTGCAGTGAACCCAGATCACACCATTGCACTACAGCCTGGGCAACAAGGGCAAAACTCCTTCTAAAAAAAAAAAACACACACACACACACACACGACAACAATTAGCTAGGTGTGATGGCACGTGCCTATAGTCCCAGTTACTTGGGAGGCTGAGACAGGAGAATCACTTGAACCCAGCCAAGAGGAGGAGGTTGCAACAGAGGTTGCAGTGTGCCGAAATCAGGCCAGTGCACTCTTACCTGGGCAACAGAGCAAGACTCTGCCTCAAAAAAAAAAAAAAAAAAATCTAGGCTGGGTGCGTTGGCTCATACCAGCACTTTGGGAAGTTGAGGCAGGTGAATTGCTTGAGCCCAGGAGTTCAAGACCAGCCTGGGCAATATGGCGAAACCCCATCTCTACAAAAACTAAAAAAGTAGCTGGAGATGATGGCGTGCACCTGTACTCCCAGCTGCTCAGGAGACTGAGGTGGGAGGACCACTGGAACCTGGGAGGTCGAGGCTGCAGTGAGCTGAGATCACGCCACTGCACTCCAGCCTGGGCAACAGAGTAAGGCCCTGTCTCAAAATAAATGAATAAAGAAAATAATAATAATCTATGTGGGGTAGCAGGACAACAGACAGAGGGATAGAATGGATGAGGAGCATATAGGTACATGTGGGTCTGCTTCATATTTTAGTTCTAGCCCTGGGTGGTAGTTTGTGAGTGTTTCTTATATTATTTTGAAATAAATAAATAATTAAACAAAAAGAAGCACAAAGATGGGCCAGGCCTGGATCAGTAAAAAGAGAGTGTTATACACCAAAGACTATGGTTAATCCAATGTACCTGAGGTTTTAAAAAAAGTAAATTACTCATGAAGATGATTAATAATACATTAATACCATTATATTCATGGCAAAAATATCTATGAGGGGGAGAGCGCATGACAGGTTATACAAAAAGGCAAAAGTACGCACCTTGGGAAGAATGCCACTCGCCTTGTGTGTGACTTTCTCCCTGTGCATGCCGTGGTGCAGGCTGAACGAAGGTATAGACTGCATGAAAAAGTGACAGGCTCTTCCCTCTTTCATTCTGTTTCAGCCATGCAGGGAAAGGTCTGTCCCGTGGGGTATCGCAGTGGAAGACAGATGGCCGCAGACCACACCCTGACAACCTGCCCAGAGGAGTCTCCCATCAGGCCACCCTGATTGGATCAAAGCATCATTTTTTGCTCCATCCCTGTCCCAGTGCCCCTCTGCAACACACAGCCTGGCTCATTCATGTTCAGCTATTCTGCTAGACAGGCATGAATAAACGAATGGCACTTTCTTTGGCACCTTTCTGTGCCTCCATAACTCCCCACTGTCCTTATGTCACCTACATGCCAGTTACCCAGGCTCCCTGTCTCCTCTTGCAGAATCTCAGCGAGTCCCAAAGTGACTGGACAGTATATCTCACTTCAGACTTTCCTGTCCACATCAAAGCTTATCTCTCTGCGCTTCACTCTCTCGAGACACTTCACTCTAAGACCTGCTAATCATAACGCCAGAGATTTTTCCACAGTGATGCTGATGGAGTTCTTATTTGGATAACTTCCTCATATGGTTTATGTACATTTTAACAGAGAATATCTGGATAGCTAACACCTCAAACCAAATAAATAACTCCAGAGGTGGGAGTTCTATGGTTCTATGGGAGTTAAAAATCACCAAATGTCAGAGTGAGAAGGGGTCCTGGAGATGTTCTAGTGCACCTCTCCCAATTGACAGATGAAGTACCCAGATTCAGAGAAGTTATTTGCCTGAGGTCACCCAGTGTATTAGGATAGGCAGCACAAGCCAACTACCATTCCTTTATGTAGTCAATCAGTTGCTCAGTCAACAAATCCTTATTGAGCATTTGTGGGTCTTTTTGTTTTTGTTTTGTGTTGTTGGAGACAGGGTCTTGCTCTGTTGCCCAGGCTAGAGTACCGTGGCATAATCATGGCTCACTGCAACCTCTACCTCCCAAACTCAGGTGATCCTCCTACCTCAGCTTCCTGAGTAGCTAGGGCCACAGATGCACACTACCATGCCAGGCTTTTTTTTTTTTTCTGTAGAGACAGGGTCTTGCTATGTTGCGCAGGGTGGTCTTGACCGCCTGGCCTCAAGCAATTCTCCTGCATCAGCCTCCCAAAGTGCTGGAATTACAGGCATAAGCCACCGCCCCTTGCCCTTATTGAGCATTTGTTATTGTTATTTTATGTCAGGCACTAACTGAGCAAGGGATCACAAATACAAACAAGACAGAATCTCTGTCCCCAAGTAGTCCCCGGTCTAGTGGGTGAGGACAGCCTTGTGTGGAAAGATAATTGCAATACAGTGGGTCAGAGATTTAGCAGGAGTATCATATGAAGCCGGGGCACATGGAGGAGGGAGAGAGAAATGCTGAGGCGGCTGTGGAAGATTTGCAGAGGAGTCTTCTGACTGTGTCTAGGGTTTGTCTCTACACCATGTGGTCTTGATAGTTCTCACTGAGGTGGGGAACTGGGCGTGAGGTAGTTTCAGGGACAGTGTATCCCTAAAGCCTATCTCTGGATACAGACACTGCTCTCCACCAGCTTGTCTCAGTTTCTGTTCACTGTCACATTGTACACAGGCTGCCTCCCCAGCCTTAGGAAGCTTCACTGCAACTGTTAGTATTCATGGCCTGCCCAAAACCAATTCTCCCTGCTCTCCTTTGTTAACAGGGTGATTGATTGGGATGGCAATGTGCCATGAGTGCCCCAAGTAATGAGTCATGATTTGCCCAACTCAGTCATGACAAATCTGTTCCCTGATTTCTCGGCCTCCCTTGCATCTAGGAGTAGCCCTGTGATCCAGCCATGACCCAAATGGAAGTCTGGAGAAGACTGGGCAGAAGAGATATGGTTGGCATGGCCCTTTTGCCCTTCTTCCTATTTTGGAGATAGGTGAAATGTCTAGAGCTGGGCAGCATCTTGTGGCCATGAGATGAAGGCAGAAAGACGGACGCCTACAGGTTAAGGAAAGGAGAGTGGAAAGGGAGAGCCTGGCTTTATGACAGCATCATGGAGCTTTTACACCATCCTGGAACTGCCACCCCTAGACTTCTCATAATGTGGATAAAAATACCTACTTGCTTAAGCCACTGTTTGTAAGGCTTGCTGTTATGGAAGCCAGATTCATTTCTAATGGAGACACCTTCTGTATCTTCAGGGTCCTAGCAGGAAACCAATGACTCACCGTCCGTGAAATAAATGAAGGGATAATTTACTATGGAAGGGATGGGATTAAAGGGAACAAACATGGGTAGTGAAGAACTTAGAAACTGGCAACAAGGGGAAGCTGCTACCCTTAGTTCTGATGGGGAGAGAGTTAAGAGTTGCTCTTGGAGCCCATTGGGAGACTACAGCAATGGGAGAGCCTGAAAAAAGCTGTGTCAGGAGTGCAGCCACTGGCGAGCATGGCACCACAGGAGCATTAATGACCAGTCTCCCCTCCCGCCTTCTGATGTCCTGCCAGGGCTCCCCATTGAGCAAACCAACTGGAAGTCAGAGGGGAAAAGAAATGATGGGCACAGTGCTTCCAGGACACTGTTGAGAGAAGAGTGGAGAGTGGTCAGGTCGGGCAAGCGGGGAACACACAGCATGCCATCCAGTGCAGGTTTCTAACTCACATCCTTGCTGTGGGGTGATGCTATTGATAACAACAGATTTGCTTTGTAAGATGCCAGTGCTGGCCCCAGAACTAGAATCTTGTTCCTTCACCACCCACACGGATAATAAGGAATATGTAAGTCATCAGGTGTTCCTTATTTCACTTTGCTGCTAGGAAGTGAGATGTGAAATATTGCACACAGTTATAATAATGACCCCTAATTCACATTTTCTGGAATAACTGTCACCCTATTTTTATTTTGTGCCTCTTATTCATTTATGCTTGTTTGAATGATTCTATCGTATCTTTTTCATTTACTATAAATTGTCTCATTATTTTTGCAAATAATTGGAGTGTAAACAGTAAATCTTAACATACTGATATCAGTTAGGATTACGTTTGGCTGTGGTAGACAGACAGATAAAATAACTATGGTTTCAATAAAACAAAGGCCAACTCTATCTTAAGTGAATGTCTGCAGGTAGGCAGGCCTTGCCTGGCATGGTGGCTCTGCTCTGCAAAGTCCTTAGGAGTGCAATTCTCAAGGGTGCTCAACTGCCAGTTGCAATGTGGCCTTCTTCTCAATTATCTGCCACAACCAGCCAAAAGCTAAGTGGAGGACTCTTCAGCTAAGCAGAGACACCAGCCCCGGTCCTCACCCACCATCTTGACTTGGGCATTGTCACACCTGCTGCAGTAAGAGCCCTCCTTGAGGCCTAGGGACCCTCTGGAAACTTGCAACATAGGAACATTTCAGGTGTGGAATAAAGTCATCCTCCCACCTTGGAGAGCAGTGTGTGATGATGAAGAGAGGCAGGGAAGTTGGGACCCCAATTAGCCTACATGAAAGGAGGAAAATGTGGCTCATTTAGAGGCGTCTTAGTCTGTTTGCTGCTACTATAACAGAATACCACAAACTGGGTATGGTTCTAGAGACTAGGAAGTCCAAGAGCATAGTGCTGGCATCTTGTTAGGTCTTTCATGCTGTATCATCCCATGGTAGAAGTGGAAATGAGCACATGAGACAGAGGAGATGGGGCTGAACTTATCCTTTCATCAGGAAACCCTTCTCATGATGACTAACCCACTTCTGAAGGTATTAATCTATTAATGAGACCAAAGCCTTCATGATCTAATCACCTCTTAAAGGTCCTAGATTTTAAAACCATCACAAGGGCAATTAAATCTCAACATGAGTTTTGGAGCAGACATTCAAACCATGGCAATGAGGCAAAGACCCAGACTGAGATCCCATGGGAAGGCAAGTCTGGTATATAATTCCCTGGGATATAACCTCTTCAGATACCTGTTGCTGAATTATACTAGAGCTAGCCCATAGGTAAAGAAAGGCAGCATGCAACAATATAAGTAGTCAATGAACAGTGTTATTGTAGTTTTAATTATAATTTGTTAATTTACCTTGCCTTGGGGTAGTGTCCTGGCCTTCCCGGGTTCATATTCAGCACTATACAGGCCTTGCTGTCTCCTCAGCCCCATCCCATGAGGGGAAAGTGTAACTTCATGGTGCAAATATCCTGGAAGTGTGTGCCCTGTCCCAAGCCCTGCTTCTTCCCAGCAAGGGGCTTTGAGTCAGCTTTAGAACAGGCCTGGCTGGAGCCTGGGTGCAGTCAAGGAGTATCTCCAGCCATCTCAGATGTTGAGTCAGCCCCAGAGTGCCTCCAGGCCCCGTCTCTACCCTTCTGGAGCGGCCCTGAGGCCAGGCTGAGCTTCTAGGGCTTCTGAGAAGACTGATCTCCCTATAGGAATCCTATTCCTACTTGTACTTGATCCTGGAGGTATATCTAGAATGATTCAGAGCAGAGGAGCAGCAAAGGAGGAAGGCCCCACAGGGCCAGGACAGGGCTCAGCAACCCCCCCTCTTAGCCTTGGTGGTCAAAGTCTTGGAGTCACACTGGAGTGACCATAGAAATACTGTCTAAAACAGAATAGTTTGGGTAGTGAAAGGGGGGAACCTCTAATAGTTATGCTCACATAAAAGTTATATTTTATATAATGGGTCCGTCCTAAGCAAATCCGGACACATGGCCTTTCTAAGTTTTGGGGGTGATATCCATTGGACTCCACTCTTGCTGGCCTTCTATCACTCTAGGGGTGGTGTTACACTCCAGGTTAATTTCCACCATTCTCAGCAGCCAAGTGCCCCGGCCTTCCTTCTGGTTCTGCTCCTTGGGGATATTCAGGCACACAGCCCTGCCTACTGGCCTCTGAGAATGGCCTGAAAGCTGAGCAGCCAGCCTTCCTCACCCCTGGCCCTCCACCCCAGGCAGAAGCTGTACCCCCTTTCTCTTTATCCCTGCTGCCTTGCTGAGGGCTTAGAGGTGGGTTTCTACAGGGACTGGGGAGCAGTCTTCACTAGGGGTCTAAACTCCAGAGTAAGGGGAGCACGATGCCAGAGTTTGAGTTTGGGGTGTTTCCTTACCATAAAGAGAAGGTGTTGGGCCACAAGAAGGGCCTACAAGCTCTAAAATCCCATGATTCTCTGATCTGGCCTGTGACGGTTAACACTGAGTGTCAACTTGGTTGGATTGAAGGATGCAGTATTGATCCTGGATGTGTCTGTGAGGGTATGGTGTTGCCAAAGGAGATTAACATTTGAGTCAGTGGGCTGGGGAAGGCAGACCCACCCTTAATCGGGTGGGCACCATCTAATCAGCTGCTGGCAAATATAAAGCAGGCAGAAAAAAGTGAAGCAGTGAGATGGGCCCAGCCTCCCAGCCTGCATCTTTCGCCCATGCTGGATGCTTCCGGCCCTCGAACATCAGACTCCAAGTTCTTCAGTTTTGGGACTCGGATTGGCTCTCCTTGCTCCTCAGCTTGTAGACAGCCTATTGTGGGACCTTGTGATTATGGAAGTTAATACTTAATAAACTCCCTTCTCTCTATATGTGTATACATATATAACACACACATATGTATCTCTCTCCTTATTAGTTCTGTCCTCTAAAAGAACCCTGATGAATATACTACTCTGCGCAGACACTGAGTGAGGGGCCTGACTTAGCCCTGCATCAGGGAGGGTGTTAGATTTAAGATTGTACCAAAATCTGTAACCATCAAAGCAGACCTGATTCAAAAGCAGCAGGCAGAGCCCTCTGCTTAGAAAGGACCATAATTCAAGACAACTCATCATGAGTCATGCTCTTGTGTGGGGAAAAGAAAGAGAGATCAGACTGTTACTGTGTCTATATAGAAAGAAGTAGACATAGTAACCGTAGTTGAAAGAACTAATAGAACACTCAAAACTCAGTTAGTTAAACAAAAAGAAGAGGGAGACAGTAAGGAGTGTACCACTCCTCAGATGCAACTTACTGTAGCACTCTATACTTCACATTTTTAAAACATTTATAGAAATCAGACTGCTATTTCTGCAGAACAACATCTTACCAGTAAAAAGAACAGCCCACATGAAGGAAAACTGATTTGGTGGAAAGACAACAAACATAAGATGTGGGAAATAGGGAAGGTGATAACCTGGGGAAGAGGTTTTGCTTGTGTTTCACCAGGAGAAAATCAGCTTCCTGTTTACCCACTAGACATTTGAAGTTCTACAATGAACCCACGGAGACGGAAACACTGCAGTCGAGCACAATCGACTCGCAAGATGAACAAAATGGAGTCTCTTATGTCTACTTCTTTCTATATAGACACAGTAACATTCTGATCTCTCTTTCTTTTCCCCACACTCTTGCTTGCTGCTTGGCCCTCTCTGCTTGCATTGCCCTTTGTAAGAAGAGTCCACACCTGAACCGGTCCTCAGGGCCTATTTTTCCGAGGTGCCTCACAGCCAATCCTGGGCCGCCTTTGCCTACAGTAAAACACCCATGTTACCCATGCCCTTCAGCAATTTCCATCAGAATAAAGAGAAGAAAAGTAAGGATCCCAGTAGCATATTCTTCTGGGTTGCACAGACACTGGCTTCATCTACACTTCTCTGACTTTTGGTGTAGCCCAACTCTCTCTCTTACCAAATGGCCTTACTCATTAACTCTGTCAAGTGTCTACCAAAATCGTGCACTTTTTTATTGAAACCAGTGAAATTCTTCCTCTGCTGTCTTTCCACCAGCCTTTGGGCACTGCTCACTTTCTCCCCCATGCTGTTTTGTATGGATTTTAAGCCAAATGAAGAAAGGGACCTTGTCTTGGTCATCTCTGAATCCCCTACCTTGATAGTCAAATAGGCTTGATAATCAAAATGTAGTTTGCATTGTAACAAGATCTCCAGGCAATTCATTAGGGTTTGAGCAGCACTGTACTAGGCCCTCAGCATAGTGCTCTTCAAGGTTTGGCCGAGCCAGGGAAGTGGGTATGGTTAAAGGCAATGCAGATGGTCAGTGGCAATGCACTGTTTTCTCTTTTGAGACAGAGCCTTGCTCTGTTGCCCAGGTTGGAGTGCAGTGGTGCACTCACGGCTCACTGCAGCCTTGACTTCCTGGGATCAAGAGATCCTTCTGTCTTGGCCTCCTAAGTAGCTGGGGCTACAGGCACATGCCGCCATGCCCAGCTAATTTATTTTTTATTTTTTGTAGAGACAGGGTCTCACTATGTCGCCCAGGCTGGTCTTGAACTCCTGAGCTCAAGTGATCCTCCTACTTTGGTCTCCCAAAGTGCTGGGATTATAGGCGTGAGCCTCTATGCTCAGCTGTATCAACTGTTTTTCAATGTCCAATTCTGTTGCCTCTATTGGCTTTGTGTGTGTGTGTGTGTGTGTGTGTGTGTGTGTGTGTGTGAGAGAGAGAGAGAGAGAGAGAGAGAGAGAGAGAGAAAGACAGGGTCTTGATCTCTTACCCAGGCTGGAGTGCAGTAGTGCAATCATGGGTCATGGTAGCCTCAACCTCCTAGGCTCAAGCAATCCTCCTGCCTCAGCCTCTCAAGTAGCTGGGACTACAGGAATGCACCACCATCCCTAACTAGTTTATTTTTTATTTTTTGTAGACTGGGTCTTGCTGTGTTATCCAGGCTGGTCTCAAACTCCTGGCCTGAAGCAGCCCTCCCATCTCAGCCTCCCGAAGTGCTGGGATTACAAGTGTGAGTCATCACATGCAGCCTCTATTAGCTTTTTAGCTATACCTCTTTGTTTTATTTTTAGTAATTTCTCTAGGGATTATAGTATGCATCTTTAACTTGTTACAGTTTATTTCGGATCTACATTATACCATTTCACAAATAATTTAAGAAACTTACATTTTACTTCCATTTGCCCCTTCCATCTTTTGACTATTACTATTATCTATTCTACTTCTACACATGTAATAAGTCCCATAATATATCGTTATTATTTGTGTTTTTAAAAGCCAATTGTCATTCAAAATAAATTAAAATAGTCTTTTATATTTACCCACATACTTAGCATTTGCAATGTTCTTCATTCCTTCTGGTAGATCTGAGCTTCCAACTGCTATCATGCTATCATTTCTCATTAGCCTGAAGAACTCCCTTTAGTATTTCTTTCTTTTCTTTCTTTCTTTATTTTATTTTATTTTATTTTATTTATGTTTTGCTTGCTTGTTTGTTGTGATGGAGTCTCCCTATGTTGCCCAAGTTGATCTTGAACTTCTGGGCTCAAGTGATCCTCCTACCACAGTCTTCCCAGTAGCTGGGACTACAGTTGCACCCAGCTTTTTTAGTATTTCTTGAAGTACATGTCTGTTGAAAATTATTTCCCTTAGCTGTTGTTTATCTAAAAATATCTTTATTTCTGTTTCATTTGTGAAAACTATTTTTCTTGGACAGAGAATTCTGTATTTTCTGGGTTTTCTTTTCATATACGTCATTTTATTGTCTTCTGGTTTGCATTGTTTTTAAAGAGAAGTTAGGCATCATTTTTATTATTGTAATGTCCCTTTTTTCTCTGGCTGCTTTCAAGATTTTCATTTTATCTTTGGTTCAACAACTTGACTATGATGTGTCTAGATGTGTTTTTCTTTGTATTTACCCCACTTGGGCTTTGATGACTTTTTAAAATCTGTAGGTCGGCCGCATGCGGTGGCTCATGCTTGTAATCCCAGCACTTTGGGAGGCCAAGGTGGGCAGATCACTTGAGGTCAGGAGTTCGAGACCAGCCTTGCCAACATGGTGAAACCCTGTCTCTACTAGAGATGCAAAAATTAGCTGGACATGGTGGCGCACACCAGTAGTCCCAGCTACTTGGGAGGCTGAGACAGGAGAATCGCTAGGACGTGGGAGGCAGAGGTTGTAGTGAACTGAGATTGCATCACTGCACTCCAGCCTGGCCGACAGAATGAGACTCCATCTCAAAAAAAAAAAAAAAAAAATTAGTTTAAATCTGTAGGTTGATCCTTTTCATTGCATTTTAATTTTTTTGCTATTATTTCTTCCTGTAGAAAAACAATTGGTGCTATTTGTTCTCTTTCTGAGACTGCAATTACACAAATCTTAGGACACCTGCTGTTATCCCACAGGTCACTGTACTCTGGTCATTAATTTTTTTTCTCTCTTCGTATCAGTTTGTATACTTTTGATTGACTTGTCTTTAAGTTCATTGATCCTTTTTCTGTGGTGTCCAATTTGCTATTAAGCTAGTCCAATGAATTTTTAATATATATATATATATATTTAGTTCTAGAATTTCCATTTGGTTCTTTTTCAGAGTTTACATTTCTTTACTAAAATAACCCTCTCTTCAACCATCACAGCTATGTTTTCCTGTGAACTTTAACATGTTTATATTAATCGTTTTAAAGCTTTTGTCTGCTAACTCCAATAACTGGATCATGTGTGGATCTGCTTCTCTATTTTCTCTTGATTATGGATCATATGTTTCTTTTTCTTTAATCTCCTGCTTCTCAAAACTGTATTCCAGAAATTTTGTATAAAAGAACAGTAGAAACGAAAATATGTTTTTTTGTTTACTTCCCAGAAATTGCAATTCCTTTCCCCTGTCTGGTGGTTAGGTTGAAGCTGATCATTGGGACTCCTCGGACAGTGGAATTGAGTTAAGGCTGGATTGCAGCTTTAATCAGATTGTGTTCACTTGTAAGTAGTCCAGTCCCAAGCTTCTGCCGCCTTTTCAAGTTGTCAGTAATTGAGCTGGGTGGGGGTGGTGTACAGATTCAGATCATTTTGATTCGACTTTGAACTCGACTCCAGCAGTGTCCCAGAATCTAAGCAGGATTGTGCCATTACTCTGCTTTCCAGCCCCTTCTCCAGTGCCACTTTTGTGGCAAAGTTCAGGAATGGGGGTGGGTGGAGAACAGAGAATTATCGGCCCAAATGACCTGCTTTTATATTGGGCCTCTTCCAGACTGTCATCTGTCTTGCCAGCCCATACTGCGGTTCAGCTGATTTCTTCTTATCCTTACAAAGCCCCTGCCTATGGCACGTTTCTCCATTCACCTGTAGCCAGACTAGGCACATACTCAGGTATGGAAGCTGTGCTGACCTTCTGCTCATCTATAAAGGGCTTATTTCTTCCTGGAATTCAACTCATCAAGGCCATGCATGCACTGCTCAGTAGAAAAGTATAATTTTTATTTTTGTCTGGGTTTTTCTTGTTGATCGTATTGTAGCAAAGGCTTTTCATATGTTTCTACATCCTAACCAGAAGCAGAGCTCTCCCAGATGTTAGAGGAGCAGGAAGGAGGTCAATGTGTCTGGAGCAGAGTGAGAGAAAACAGGAAGAAGAGATGAAGTTGGAGAGGTAACCAGGAGTCAGTTCATGCTCAATCTCACAGGCCACTGGAAAGATCGGCTTTTACTTTGTGTGAGATGGGAAGTGATGGCTTTTGAGCAGAAGAATGACAGGGTCTTGTATGGGTTTTAACAGGATCACCATGGCTGCTGGGATGAAAATAGTCTGTAAGAGGCAAGGGAAACAATAGAGGGATCAGTTGTTTCAACAATCCAGGGAAGGGATGATGGTAGCTTAGACTGGTGTGGCCATGGTGGAGTGGTGAGTCTGAGTACATTTTGAAGGCAGAGACAGCAGGGTTTGTTGACAGGTGATATGTGAAGTATAGGGAAAGAAGAGGATGACTGTAAAGTTGTGGTCTGAACAAGCAGAAGGATGGAGTTTTCTACTGAGATGGAAAGATTGAGGAGAATCAATATCTTAGTCCATTTGTGCTGCTATAATAAAATACCACAGACTGGGTCATTAATGAAGAACAAAAGTTAACTTTCTGACAGTTCTGGAGGCTGGGAAGTCTAAGATCAAGACGCTGGCACTTGGCAAGTGCCTTCTTGCTGCATCATTTTATGGAGGAAGGCGGAGGGGCAAGAGAAAACAAGAGTGGGTCAAACTTGCCCTTTATAATGGCACCAAGTCTACCCATGAGGTTGGAACCCCCATGGCCTAATCACCTCTTAAAGGTCCTACCTCATAAGACTGTTACAATGGCACTTGAATTTCATGAGCTTTGGAGCAAACATTCAAATCATAGCAAGTAGGTTTGTGGGAAGTACTCTTTATTCATCCAAGCAGAGATGTTGAGTATGTTGTATGTATGAGTCTGTAGTTCAGGGAAGAGAACTCAGCTAGGCTTATTCATTAGTTTTTCTTGTATGAGAAAGTGAATGGATATGATAAATCCCATTAGTCTGGTTTTACATCGTAATAGCTAACTTTCACTGAGTGCTTACTCTGTGCCAGGAACTGCATTCTGTTCCTACATATGTCAACCCATTCAAACCTCACAACAAATCCAAGAATTACATTCTATTACTATCATCCACTAAACAAAGGTGTTACTAGTTTGCTAGGGCTGCCATCACACAATACCACAGACTAGGTGGATTAAACAACGGAAATTAATTTTCTCCCAGTTCCGGAGGCTGGAACAAGGTCACGGGGTCAACTGGTTTGGTTTCTCCTGAGGCCTCGTTCCGTGGCTTGCAGACGGCCGCCTTCTCACTGTGTCCTCACGTGGACTTTCCCCTGTGCATGCCCCATGAATGATTTTACTTAATCACTGATGAGATACACTGCAGTTTGTCCCATGATGGCCACCAAACATGTACCGTGTGAAGCCCCTCCCATGAGAGAGGGACACAGAGGGAAGTAACAGGGGCAGGTTTTGGTCCATGTCTTTGGTCACAGGAAAAAAAACCCTTGTGGCAACACGTTACACCGGAGAAGCTGGAGCTCCTCCTAGGGAAGGTCACAGCCTTTCTCCAAAGCGGTTTTCTAGCAACAGCTTAATTTTTTTTTCTTTTTTTTTTTTTTTACCTTTTTTGATAGAGACGGGGTCTCACTGTGTTGCCCAGGTTGGTCTCAAACTCCTGGGCTCAAATGATCCTCCTGCCTCAGCCTAGGATCATTTGCTAGGATCAAAGTGCTAGGATTACAGGCGTGTCCCACAATGCCCAGCCTACAGTCACATCTTAAGAAGGCCTTCTGGATACTCCAAAGAAAGGATTCCAGTTGTGAGATCTACAGGACCCAGCACAGGCTGTGGGAGCCCAGGGGTTTGGGGCTCCATCTCAAGCCATTCCAGTGGACAGTCCTGTGAAGAGAGAAGGTGAGCAAGGCCAAGTGGCGTCTCTGGCCTGAGGGTCATGCAGGATCCAGAGACCTTGCCCACAGCTGGACTCTACCCTAGGGAGACCAGGTGACTCAAAGGCTAAATTGGTCCTTGAGAGTGGAATTTGGGGCCAGAGTATAGGGCAGCCCAGACTCCCTGCTTGCCCAGCAAGGCTCAGGCCCAGCTGTGGATCCTGCCACACCTACTGTCCCCTCCCACTTCTTCCAGGCATTGCCTGGCTTCTGAGGCAGAGTTCTGAGCGACAGCTCATTAGATGCAGAGAGCCAGTGGAAATCCACACTTTAGAACAATCTGTCTGGCTTTGACTGGGAGCCAGGCTGGTCAGCAATGGCCAGAGAACAAAGGGCTCTGCAGACATGGGAGGAAAACAGCATGCAACTTTGATGGTGCACTTTAAAGGCAGGTGTAATGAATTGGGGCCAAGTTTCCCCAGACTCCCAGATCTGTCCCTCTTCCTGTCCTCTTGGAGATTTCCTTACAAGGCTCCATGTTGTTGGCATGCTCCTGCACGTCTGCCCCACTGCTGTGGGGGTTCTCTTGGTGTGTGTGTGTGGTGGGGAAGGAGGGGTATTACCGAAGATGTAATCCTATTCCTAGGCTGGGCAGCTCTCTGAAGATCCTCTGGGGCTCAGGTAGGGAGTCAATGAGCCATGGCGTCCCCTGGATATGAGGGAGGAAGGAGCGGGAGTTGAGAGGGGAGAGAGTTCAGAGGCATTAGGTCTCTGAGGCACTGGGCCTCTGCCCCTTACTTCAGAAAGGTCCCAGAACAGTAACTTCATCTGGGCTGCAGCTACTGTCTTGTCCTGGGGCCCTGCCCTGCCCTGCCCTGCCCTGTGGTCTACAGTGCTGACCTGTCCTGGGCTCTGCCCTGCCCTACCCTGTGGTCTGCAGTGCTGACCTGTCCTGGGGCCCTGCCCTGCCCTGTGGTCTGCAGTGCTGACCTGTCCTGGGGCCCTGCCCTGCCCTGCCCTGTGGTCTGCAGTGCTGACCTGTACTGGGGCCCGGCCATGCCCTGCCCTGTGATCTGCTGTGCTGACCTGTCCTGGGGCCCTGCCCTGCCCTGCCCTGTGGTCTGCAGCTACTGTCCTGTCCTGGGGCTCTGCCCTGCCCTGTGCTACGTTCCTGCCATCTGCTTCCCACCGGACAGCTTGTAACACTGGGGTTGATCGCAGTCACTAGTGGGTGCCAGAATTAATTCATTATTTATGTTTGCTTCTAAATGTATGAAAATAAGCGCAACATATGTGGCTATTCCAAGAGGCCTTAGGTTATTTTTATTCAGATTCCTAGGCTGGGAATGTGGGGTCTCTTTGGGCTTTCCAGAGGGCCTGGGTCATTGAAAAGATGGGACCCTTTCCTTTGTAAGGACAACAGCCCATTTTCCTTCTACTTCCCCTTCTTCTTTAGAAATTCAGCCATATATCCTGTGAGGGGGTGGAGAAATGTGAGCCCAAACCCACAAAGGAAGCCTAGAAGAAAGCTCCGAGCCTTCAGAGGAATGGGTCCAGCCCGTGAGACGCTGTCTTCCCTGTGAAGGAACAGAGGTCACAGGATTGTCATATTCATTTTTACAATAATAATTTTAGAATTAAAATAAACTTTATTTTCTGCTACTTGAGTTTCTAAGTTATGCACTGGAAAAGTAGGTAGTAACTAAAAGTGGATTCAACCACAAATTTGCTGCAGCCCTGGTGGGGGATGTATCAGAGAAGTATTTAACATGTAAATCTTATCCTGTTTTTAACTAGCAATAGCTCTGAAAGACAGTGACACTGAGTGGCAGGTTCACTAGAGGTTCCGGGGGGTCAGAGAGTAGGTTCAGGCAGCTGACTGATCACACTCCTGCCACTCCTTCCCTTTTCTGGGAAAGGGAAGGGAAACTAACATTTCATAAGCCTCTGTGTAGTTGGCACTATGCTTAGGACTCATACATTTGTCGTCTCGTTGAAGCCCCAATTTTTATAAATAGATGAAGAAATTGGGACTTGTAAGTTTAAGTAGCTTATAAGGTACACACAGAAGGATTTCTAGCTGCCTGAGGAGTCCAAATCTCACCTTTCTTTCACTCCTAGCTACTTTCCTAAAACAGCCTGTAGCAAAGGAACTTTCCCAGCAAGCACAACTGAGGGGCTATTCCCTCTAATCGCAGGCATGGCTGGGGTGAAAACCCACTGTTTCCAGACACCTCATCTTGTACAATCACTTACACAGGATGGCACATGAGGTCTAGGTTATCCTGCCTTCCATTTCACTCCATCTTCTGCTAAACTCCACACCAAGTTCTCTTTCTGAAATATCATCCTGGACTTTGGAGACACCAAAGATAAGCCAGGTTGGGCAGGTGTGGCCAGGTAAACAGGCTGCATCTAGGGACAACTGGATCAGGCTCTTGGGGTGCATGGTTGGGACTGATAAAGGATCTTCCTTGTTCCATGAATAATTAAAGGATTTGGGTGACACAAGAGCCTCTTAACGTCAAGGCAGATGCCTGCTTGTCCTCCAGAGGGAATTTATAGCACGGAATGATTAAAAATTAGTATCGGGCTCAAGCTCTCCATGTCTTTTCCCTAGGATGGCAGTTCTTCTAAAGGGAGGAAGCAGGATGAATTGTTCCATGACCCTCTGCTCAACCTCAGGTTACAGAAGGGGCTCAGCCTTCTTCCTGGGTCTTTTTTTATAGGGCAGATTTGGGAGGAGGGGTGAAATGATGGAAAAGGGTATTTTAGGGTCCTTTCCATAATTTACGTTAGAAAACTTACTCATTGGAAAGATTGAATAGTTTTCTTCTTGTAAACTCAAAGCTCTATGTACAGATATATTCCCAAATCCCAGAGGTACATTTGAATAACATGGGGGAGCTTTAACAAATCCTAATGCCTGGATCTCACCCCTAGAAATCCTGATTGGTCTAGGTGAAGCATGGCCATCAGGTTTTTTAAAAATTATTTTTATTATTATTATACTTTAAGTTCTAGGGTACATGTGCACAACGTGCAGGTTTGTTACATATGTATACATGTGCCATGTTGGTGTGCTGCACCCATTGACTGGTCATTTACATTAGGTATATCTCCTAATGCTATCCCTCCCCCCTCCCCTCTCCCCACAATAGGCCCCTATGTGTGATGATCCCCTTCCTGTGTCCAAGTGATCTCATTGTTCAATTCCCACCTATAAGTGAGAACATGCGGTGTTTGGTTTTCTGTTCTTGCAACAGTTTGCTGAGAATGATGGTTTCCAGCTGCATCCATGTCCCTACAAAGGACACGAACTCATCCTTTTTTATGGCTGCATAGTATTCCATGGTGTATATGTGCCACATTTTCTTAATCCAGTCTGTCGCTGATGGACATTTGGGTTGATCCCAAGTCTTTGCTATTGTGAATAGTGCTGCAATAAACATACGTGTGCATGTGTCTTTACAGCAGCATGATTTATAATCCTTTGGGTATATACCCAGTAATGGGATGGCTAGGTCAAATGGTATTTCTAATTCTAGATCCTTGAGGAATCGCCACACTGTTTTCCACAATGGTTGAACTAGTTTATAGTCCCACCAACAGTGTAAAAGTATTCCTTTTTCTCCACATCGTCTCCAGCACCTGTTTTTTCCTGACTTTTTAATGATTGCCTTTCTAACTGATGTGAGATGGTATCTCACTGTGGTTTTGATTTGCATTTCTCTGATGGCGAGTGATGATGAGCATTTTTTCATGTGTCTGTTGGCTGCATGAATGTCTTCTTTTGAGAAGTGTCTGTTCATATCCTTTGCCCACTTTTTGATGGGGTTGTTTGTTTTTTTCTTGTAAATTTGTTTGAGTTCTTTGTAGGTTCTGGATATTAGCCCTTTGTCAGATGAGTAGATTGCAAAAATTTTCTCCCATTCTGTAGGTTGCCTGCTCACTCTGATGGTAGTTTCTTTTGCTGTGCAGAAGCTCTTTAGTTTAATTAGATTCCATTTGTCAATTTTGGCTTTTGTTGCCATTGCTTTTGGTGTTTTAGTCATGAAGTCTTTGCCCATGCCTATGTCCTGAATGATATTGCCTAGGTTTTCTTCTAGGGTGTTTATGGTTTTAGGTCTAATATTTAAGTCTCTAATCCATCTTGAATTAATTTTCATATAAGGAGTAAGGAAAGGATCCAGTTTCAGCTTTCTACTTACGGCTAACCAGTTTTCCCAGCACCATTTATTAAATAGGGAATTCTTTCCCCATTTCTTGTTTTTGTCAGGTTTGTCAAAGATCAGATGGCTGTAGATGTGTGGTATTATTTCTGAGGGCTCTGTTCTGTTCCATTGGTCTATATCTCTGAGACAGAGTCTTTCTCTATTGCCCAGGCTGGAGTGCAGTGGTGTGATTTAGGCTCACTGCAACCATCGCCTCCCGGGTTCAAGTGATTCTTGTGCCTCAGCCTCCCTAGTAGCTGGGATTACAGGTGTTCACCATCACACCTGGCTAATTTTTGTATTTTCAATAGAGATGGGGTTTCACCATGTTGGCCAGGTTGGTCTTGAACTGCTGGCCTCAAGTGATCTGCCCACATTGGCCTTCCAAAGTGCTAGGATTACAGGCATGAGCCACCGTGCCCAGCCAGCATCAGGATTTAAAGAAACTCCCCAGTAATTCTAATGTGCAGTCAATATGGAGAACTATTGCCTCCGAATCATCCAGAGAGCTTATTAAAACACAGATTGAGCTGGGCATGCTGGCTCACGCTTGTAATCCCAGCACTCTGGGAGGCCAAGGCAGGAGGAACACTTGAGGCCAGGAGTTTGAGACCAGCCTGAGCAACATGGCGAGACCCTGTCTCTAAACAAAAGTTAAAAATTAGCTGGGTGTGGCGGTGTGCACCTGTGGTCCCACTTACTAGAGAGGCTGAGGCAGAAGGATCATTTGAGCCCAAGAGGTAAAGGCTGCAGTGAGCTGTGATGGTACCACTGCACTGCAGCCTGGGCAACAGAGCAAGACTTTGTCTCCAGATAGATAGATAGATAGATAGATAGATAAAAACACAGATTTTTGGGTCCCACTCTCAGAGTTTCTGAGTCAGTAGGTCTGGGAGGGAGATCAATAACATGCATTTCTAACAAGTTCCAGGTGATGCTGATGCTGCTGAACCAGGGATCATGCTTTCAAAACTACCATTCTACAAAGAATCTAGGAGAATGTTATTGTTAATAACAATAACTACTGTACTACCGTTTATTGAGTATTTACTATATGTAAGGCACTTTGGTGTCAAGCATTTCACATGCATAGTCTCATTTTATTCCTATAGTCATTATATTCTATTATAGTCATCTCTCAATATCTGTGTAGAATTGGTTCTAGGGCCTCCTGTGGGTACCAATAGCCACAGGTGCTCAAGTCCCTTATATAAAATGATGTAATATTTGCATTTAACTTATGCACATCCTCCCATATACTTCAGGTCATCTCTACATTACTTATAATACCTAATACAATGTAAATGCTATGCAAATAGTTGTTATATTGGATTGTTTAGAAAATAATGACAAGAAAAAAGTTTATTCATGTTCAGTACAGAAGCAATTGTTTTGTTCCTGAATATTTTTGAACTGAGGTTGGTTGAATCCACAGATGCAGAGCCTATGGATACAGAGGGCTGACTGGAATATGATTTTTAAGGTAATTTATATGCTTTTTTTTTTTTTGAGACACATTCTCGCTCTGTTGCCCAGGCTAGAGTACAGTGGCACGATCCCGGCTCACTGCAACCTCCACCTCTCAGGTTCTAGCGATTCTCCTGCCTCAGTCTCCCGAGTAGCTGGGATTACAGGCATGCACCACCACGCCCAGCTAATTTTCATATTTTCAGTAGAGACAGGGTTTCACCATGTTGACCAGGCTGGTCTCAAACTCCTGACCTCAAGTGATCTGCCTGCCTCGGCCTCCCAAAGTGCTGGGATTACAGGCATGAGCCACTGAGCCTGGCCAACACTGGCTTCTTAACTGAGTCACAGTGTTACCTCACTGTGGTCATAGTATTATTTCACTGTGTTATCTGTGGCCACCCAATTAAATCCCCAAGGAATCTTGGCTCCTTCAGTGACCCCTGGGCATGATGAAAGTGGAAGAGGGGTGGGGCGGGCCAGTGGGAAGGCAGGCAGGAGATGTGTTTTATACCTCATGGCCTTCCTAAAATTCCTAATGTGGTTTGATGAGAATAGCACATAGTATGTACCCTATAAATACTTAAGGTAAAGGAAATCGTTTTTTTCAGAGAGGAAGTAATAATTATTTCAGTTCAACCTGTAGGGAATATGTAGAAAGAGGAAGGGACCCCATTGCCAAGGGGAAAATGTGATCAAATGAAACAAGGTCCCCAAAATATAAGACTAAGTTATTTTTTAAAAATCGTATTTCAAAGCAAATGACACAAACTTTATTGTAAGTACCAAAGAAATGGAATACAGAAGCTCTCTAGCGACAGGGAATATTTGAGCAATAAATATTTAAGCAAAAACTTCCTGCAGACAAGGAAACTAGTAAACTCCAAAAACGCTTTGCTGAGGAACTACGTTCCATACCCAAAGCAACATCAAGATTCTTTTCTCCTCACCTCTGAGAACTTCTTCAAACCGTAGTAAAGGTCATAGTCTATGATCTTGTCTTGATGGTGATATAAACTGGAGAAGTATTTTCTCCCTCAGGTCAGTAAGAATCTATGCCACAAGCTTGTACAGGGGTCACTTTTGTATATTTTACATTCAGAGTCCTTGGGTTCCCCGTTTGTTTCTTTAGGGTTTATTACATCTAGTACAACTTTGTGACCTGATAACCTTTGGAGTGATTCCGAAATAGTCCTATCATTATCCAGGTTCACACTGCAGTCTGACATTTCTTTCAACAGAGTAAACCAGTGTTGGTAATCTAAGGCTGGGCTGGTCCTAAAAGAACAACTTGATATTTATTCAAATCACTGATCCAGGTGCCTTAACCCCCTACCAAAGAGTCAGTCAGGTTGAGCATTTGAAGAGCAATCTGAGAGCTGGGAGAAACCCATATTGGTCTCTGGCTTAGGGTAGATCTCTGTGTGAAGAGACAGTGATAACCCCACCTGCAGAGGCATTTAAAATGTCACTCAGGCTCAAGTGAACCATTTTCAAATGGGGATGATAACATTAAAAGAAGCAGCCTCTCCACACGAGATGACTTCCACTAAAATGTCGAGTATTTTACAAGCCCATAAAAGGCTGACTGCTGTTGCTGTGACCAGGGTGAGGCCAGAGAGAGGTGGTGCATACAGGAATAAACCAGGGTAGGAAGAGAGATGAAGAGATAAAGAAAGAGTGCTTTATCGTGGGGAGGAGGGAGACAGAAGTTGGTGGAGAGGGAAAGAACATCCAGGACAGGCAGAAGAGAAACTACAGGGACAAGGATCTCTCCTCAGTTCCAGAAGATTCCATAGCAATAGAGGGAGGAAAGTGACCAGGCGTGGTGGCTCACGCCTGTAATCCCAGAACTTTGGGAGGCAGAAGGGGCAGATCACCTGAGGTCAGAGTTCGAGACCAGCCTGGGTACTATGGTGAAACTCCGTCTCTACTAAAAATGCAAAAATTAGCTGGGCGTGGTGGCTCACACCTGTAATCCTAGCTACTGGGGAGGCTGAGGCGGGAAGATCACTTGAACCCAGGAGGCCGAGGTTGCAGTGAGCCAAGATCCCACCACTGCACTCTAGCCTGGGTAACAAAGTGAGACCCTTTTTCAAGAAAAAATAATAATAATAGAGGGAGGAAAGCAAAGCCCAGTGTAGCGTGTCTGCCAGTCTGATGGGCTGAGACCCCACATCAGAGACATCCTGGCTGTGTTGGCAGGCTCTTGAGGGCCTTCTTCTCGCTGGCCCATGTCCTTGAAAGGTAGAGATAAGGTTATGGTACCTGCCTGGGACTCCCTTCCCTCCTTGTCTCCTGCAACCGACAGGACCTTCCTCTGAGCCCACAGGATCTCTGAATGGTCCTTAGCTGAGAAGCCCCCTTTAGCCGGACCCCCATCACCCACCTGGCAGTGATCAGAAAATGGACCTGTACAAATCTCATCTAAGTAGCAGACTGCAGTCCCATGCCCAGTCATCACCTTAGCCTAAAACTACAGGGCCAGGGCAGGGGCTGGAAGACAGGGCAGCCTGTTGAATGTAGTCAAGGATAGAAGTAGGAACTGAAAATGTGCCTTAGAGCTGATGCTGGGCCGCTGGACCGCTTCCTGAGGGTGATGCAATAGCTTCTGCCGCAGGTGGTGGTGGTGGTGGGAGTGTTTGCAACTGAGAGAGCTGGAATGTACCTTGCTAGGCTCCCTCAGGCTTGGCCTTCCTGTTCAGGGGGCAGACGGGGACAGTGTGTTACTGAAGGGGGAAGGGGAGTGAATCTTGTCTGTGTGGAGGGACTGAGTGTGCCTAAAGGCAGTAGAGGTAGGGGATGCGAGTGCTGGCTTTCATGCTGGGGTGGCTTCAGACTGTGCTTCTGTTGCTGTGGGCCCGTACTTGGAGAAGTAACCTTAGTTTTCTCAAGTGTAAGACGTGGCTGATGGTAATAGCTCTATCTTGAGGTTGTTAAAGCCTGAATGAGACCCCGTTTGACACAACATGTCTGGCACATAGTAAATGCTCAACAGGTGGGAGTTGTTTTCATCACAGCCCAGGGACCTGGGCAGGATTGCGATAAGAGGCGGGTGTCAGCCCCAAACTCTAACCCCTGCTGAGCCAGACTATTTACCCGAGTTATGCCACCTCAGCATAAGGGCACACAAATGCATGTTGGAAAAGATGGCCTGTGGTAGCAGAGCTGGGAGCTGAATCCAGATCTCCTGACATCTAGCCTAGAGCTCTTTCTTTCTTTCTGTTTTGTTGGTTTGTTTGTTTTTGTTTTTAAAGAGACCGGGTCTCACTCTGTCACCCATCCTGGAGTGCAGTGGTGCAATCGTATCCCCCAACTCCTAGGCTCAAGTGATTCTCCTGTCTCAACCTCCCGAGTAGCTAGGACCATAGGCGGGCACCAACATGTCCAGCTAATTTTTAAATGTTTTGTAGAGAAAGGGTCTCACTATGTTGCCCAGGCTGGTCTTAAGTGATCCTCCTGGCATCAGATAATCTTCCCAGCTTGGCCTCCCAAAGTGCTGGGATAAATAGGCATGAGCTACTGCGCCTGGCCACACTAGTCCAGAGCTCTTTCTAGTCCACTTGATGACAGGTGGGCTTTGAGAGCAGGGAAGTGGGGCTTCAGACATTTCCAGATGCTTCTGTGTGAGGAAAGGCAAGACCATTTGGGAGAAGGCTGTTTTTCCTTAGCTTGTTTAGTTCCAGCTCTTCCTGCCATACCCTCCTCCTATCCTCAGTGTCTCTTTGAGCGTGTGTATAGGTGTGTATATGAAAGTTCATGTTTGAGAAAAAAGGGTTCTGATGTGTTCAGTGATCCCCACAGGGACTATGTCTGTACCTCCAGCCGCTGGCATGGAGCCTAACGTATGGCGAGTGCTCAGTAAATGTCTGATAAACTCACACCTGAGTGATTGAACCCCTCTCTCATGAAGCCCCTTCCAGAGAGAGACCCTGTTCCCCTCCAGCACAGTGGGGACTAAGGAGTTGGCTGAAAAACAGCTGATCTAACTCACTTCTCAGCCCAGATCATCTTGAACACCAAGTTCAAAACCTGGGACACTTGAAGCCAGGAAGGGACTGGTCCTCAGCTCTTCCGGGTGGCAGGTTTCCTTGATAGCAATACATCTGGCTTCAGCTAGAAATTTCTGAGATTTCCCTGCCAATCCTGAAAAGAAGTATGTACTGTTGTAGTGATGTACATTTGACCAGGAAAAAGGCTGCCATCCTGGGAGAAGTAGAGTGAAAGAAAGTGTATTTCTGTTGGATTTCTTCATTCCTTGGCAGGATAAAGCCAACTTTTTTCCCACCGGCTGCACACTCGGTTGAGGAGAGGGCAGCTGAGGATACTGCCCTGAGGGCCTGGCTCATAGTTTTTCCATAAATTTGTCTCCAAAGACTTAGTGAGTGACTCATGTGCCAAGCCTGGAGCACAGCGGTTGGAGGGTATCAAGGAGTAGATGGCTTCACCCTTGTCTTCTAGGAGGATCGTCTCGCTGGTGAGAAGAAATTCAGTCAGATAAGCAGGGTGCAGTGGCTTGCACCTGTAATTGCAACTACTCAGGAGGCTGAGGTGGGAGGATTGCTTGAGATCAGGAGTTTGAAATTAGCCTGGGCAACTTAGGGGGTCCCCCATCTCTATTTATTAAATGATTTTTTTAAAAGAAAAAAAAAAAGAAACTAAGATAAGACCAGGCATCCCAAATGGCAAACCCAATGTAGAGAGGACATTTATCGGGAATGCCCCTCTGTAGCTTTCTTCCCACTTCCTAATACAGAACTACTTGTACTTCTTAAACGTGGGAATGTACGTTCATTTCCTCATTCAACAAATATTTACCGAGTAGTCCCCCCAAATGAAACTGAACATATGCTGTTGTCATACTTCATGGGATCTTGGACTTCACACCTTATCTTCCCAGTTTTCCCAGACTGTAGCATGCCGGCTTTAGTCCTTGGTTTCAGTATTTCCCTTTACATCCCGGTCTCTGAATTCCCAGATGCCTTCTCTTTAGCAGAGTACCTGCTTTTTCTATTTGAATCCCTCTGAATCAGTGATTGGCAAGTAGTGAGCTCATTGACTAGGCAATCAAATTTCTTAACTTGCCCAGTTAGTAGAAGCCAATCTGTCTGTTCTGGCGCGCGCGCGCACACACACACACACACACTGCAACTCAGAAGAGAGGAACTATCCTTTGCAAACAGATGGATAACAGAGATAAATTCCCTTTGATAGGGCAAGTCCAGCAAGGGAAGGACACCCACGTCTTGCAGATCCCTGGTCTTTCTTACATAGATGAGCTCTTCTGGAAGTAGTTAAGGGGGTCAGGCACCATGTGCTCCCCCAGCAAGACCCCAACCTTACCCATAAATCAGTTTCCAATTCTAACCCCTCCCTGGGGGTTGAGTTACAAACCTCAGTAACCCCAGGGCAGCCTGCCTGGTAATTCCTATTATTCAGCTGTCAGCTGGTTTTTTAAAAACCGCCCTCTCCAGTGATCCAGTTACTGGAGTTTTAGAGCCATTTCTTGTCTCAGAGAGAAATCCTATAGCCAGGTGAGACAATGGAGAGGGCTCCTGCCCGCTTTCTACGGGAGCTAGGTTTTCTTTCTGGTTGAGAGCAGCCTCCCCTTAACTCTTTGTATCCCTCCACGATTGTCAGGGAGGGCCCTCCTCCCTATCAGCCTCCATGCTGATGCCTTTCTCTGGGGACGCTTCTTCCAGAGCCAGCATCAGTTAGCAGAGGAGAAAACAAATCAAGGCAAGGGACGAGAAGAGAATGAGAGAAAGGAAATTCTCCAAAGCAGAGGTTGCTGTGACTGCACTGTGTATTTGCTCCGAGCCCAGTCAAAAGCTCAGGGTTCATCTGTTCCCAGGGCATTGCTATTGGTCAGGGGGCTCAGAGCCCAGATCTGCAGCGCAGCAGGTCCTGATACTGCTGAGTCCATGCTGTGCTGAAAGGGGGAAAAGGGCATAGAGGGAGGAGTCTGCTTTGACAGTGATGAGAGGTGGGGGTGAGGCTCCTGACCTCCCTGACCCCTTTATCCCTGACAGTCCTTCTCTGGTCCCTCGAGCTCTGAAGGCTGGGCCCCTTGCTGCTTGACCTTAGAGACTGAGAGTGCAGGAGGCAAAGCCACAGGTGTCTTTCAGAACCAGCCGGAGGGAGCAGGCTGTGAAGACCTGGGAGAAAGGTCTTAAAATAAATATCACTGGTGATGTGACCCTCCCCATATCTTGCAAACTGCGAGACCCACTGAGATACCCCTTTCTGTTCCTCAGCCCCATTCTGTCACAATGACGATTTTCTGAAACCTTTATAGGGTCACAGACCACTTTATGAAAGTGTTATAAGCTATGGATCCACCCCACTCACAAAAATGTTTGTGCGTACCCACAAACACAGTTTAACCAGTTTCAGGGGTTCATAAACCCTAAAGCTCAGGACCCTGATTAGCCTGGTGAGTACATAGATCCCCTGTCAATATCCCATTCTTGGCTGGGTGCGGTGGCTCATGCCTATAATCACAGCACTTTAGGAGGCCGAGGTGGGAGGAGTGCTGGAGGCCAGGAGTTCAAGACCAGCCCGGGCAACATAGTGAGACCCTGTCTCTACAAAAATAAAAATTTTAAAAAGTTGCTGGCTGTGGTGGTGCACACCTGCAGTCCCAGCTACTTGGGAGGCTGAGGTGGGAGGATCACTTGAGCCTGGGAGATTGAGGCTGCAATAAGCTGTGATTGCACCACCGCACTGCAGCCTGGGAAACGGAGCAAGACCCTGTCTCAAAACAAACAAAAATAACCCATTCTCTCCGCTTCTTTGCCTTGTGGACCCAATTTTACCATGCAGGGCTGTGATGAAGCAGACAGAGCTTTAGCATCTCAGGTGGGTCAGGAGAGCTACGATGGCCCCAGCCCTCAGGGCCTGTGCTGTCCCAGAGGGCAGATTCAGAGCTGCTGTGTCCTTTAGTTCCACTCTTGAACCTAAGGAATGCTCGGGGCACCACTGGCCAGCCTAAGACACTGGCCTGATAGGAAAGCAAATGAGAAGAGAAGGATGGAAGGAAGGAGTGGAAGGAAGTCGGTGCATTGGAAACCACGGAGGAGGGCTCCCAATACCTTTCACAGAGGCTAGGTTTGGTTTCCGCATCTCCTTACTTGTAGCAGAAGGGTAAGGTCACTCTGACCAGCTCAGATATGCACTTTTGGCCAAGCCTCTGGGTAAAATAATATACCTCCTTTTGGCTTAGCGCCTTTTGCTGGACATCTATCAATTTCTGGGGGACTGCGCTACTGGCCAACCTTGACTCCCCACTCTTTCCCTTTTCCCTCTTCTCTGTTCTTTGGAGACAGTATTTTTCTATTCTAGCAACCACAGCCCTCAATATGGCTGGTTCATTCTCTTTCAGGTGCCTTGTGAGGGAGCAAAGGAAAGAATGGATGGGGAAAAGGTACAAGGAGACTTCAGGCTCTATTGGGCTGAAGGTCCCAGCTCCACCGACCTTAAATCTGAGTTTACAACTCAGAGAGCAGCTCAGTGGTCAGAGCACAGCTGAGCCCTACTGCCCCTGGTGGGTCAGGATTGTTGCGGGAGTGGCTCCCTCTCACTGCTTTCTGGACTCATCATTTTATCTTTCCTAAAACGCAGGCTTGGTCAAGTCGCTCATCTCCAATAAAATCTTTGCCGCCTCCCCTTTATAAAATACAGATGCTTCAGTCTGGCATTCCAGGGACACCTCTGTAATCTGACCTGAACCCACCTGCCCATGCCCACTGTTCCTAAATCTCAGTGTGCACCCAATGATCCAGTCACCAAGCCTCCCTCTGCTCCCTGCACAGGCAAGCTCTCCAGCTCAGCACTTCAGCTGGCTACCCTTAGGCCTGGGCTATTCTTTTTTTTTTTTTTTTGAGATGGAGTCTCACTGTCGCCCAGACTGGAGTGCGGTGACGCTATCTCCGCCCACTGCATCCTTCGCCTCCTGGGTTCAAGCAATTCTCCTGCCTCAGCCTCCCAAGTAGCTGGGATTACAGGCATGCGCCACCATGCCTGGCTGATTTTTGTATTTTTAGTAGAGACAGGGTTTCGCCCTGTTGGCCAGGCTGGTCTCCAACTGCTGAGCTCAAGTGAACCACCCGCCTTGCCTAGGCCTCCCAGTTGGGACTACAGGCGTGAGCCACGTGCATCTGGTTTTCCTTATTGAAAAATATTTCCCATTCAATTTAAAAGCTGTCTCCCTGAGGCCTTCTCCAGCCTTTGTATTCTGAATTTTTCTGCATTCCTCAATAGTCATTATCCTTGGAACGGATACAATTCCTATGACTTTTCACTATTTTCAGAGCTACCTCTCCTAGTAGACTGTAAGCTCCTTGAGGGCAGACGCCAGGTTTCTGGCACTCAGCCCAGTATCTGGCACAGAGTAGGTGCTCGGTAAATATCTGTGAAGTAGCCTACAGATTCCCTTGCACGGTCTGCAGGACATGTTGCTCTCCTGGCAGCACCAGCACAATCTCTAAATGCTGCCATATGCGAGATATGTGTCAACTGCTCAAGCAGCCCCTGCCTTCTTGAGCGCTCCTCTTCTCAGCCAGGTCCTTATTTTGCCAGGGCCCACTATGCCCAGTCAAGAAGAGGACCTAAGGGTTCCTCTGGATGTGTTTGTTTCAAACACACCTTCAGCTTTGGGGCTGCAGTTTTCTTCTGACCTGCTCGGCAGGCGGGAGGGAGTTTTCCCCTGAGGCTGGGATCCCATAGGGACCCGCACCCTGCACCCTGCACCCACTGGACGCATCAGCCTCATCAAAAAACTCCCCGCCTCCTTCCCCCCTCCCTTTCTGGACGCGCAGCAATTATTCTGCCCATTCCCGTGAAAAAGAAGACAAAAGTTACTTTGGCGCCCCCTCTCCGACACCTAATAGAGGATTCAGGGACTCTCTGGCGCTTCCAGAGCCTGTATTAGGGACAGAATCCGCGCCGGCGACGGCGCTCCAACTGCGCTTCTGGCGACGGTCGGAATTTTGCTCGGTCCCTTGCAGTGTTTCCAAGGGAAGGTTCGTACATTCGTGACCGTCCCTGGCAGCTGCCCAGCCCGGGACTTGGCGCTTCACTCGCCATTGGCCAGTCCTCGGCGTGACGCGAAGGGGGGCGGGGCCTCATCAGCTGTTTGCGGGATGCCCCAAGCGGGCGTATTTTGGAAACAATACCGCACCGTGCGGAGTGGCCTCCTCCCGCCCCGGCCCGCGCCCGCTAACGCCGCCGCCCCTGCCTGCGCCTCCCGCCTCCTGCCGCAGCCCGGTGAGCGCCCGGGTGGCGGCCGGGGTCCGGGCGGAGTTGGATCGCAGCTCCCTGGGGAAGTGGGGAGCGGAGTCGCGCTGCGCATGGGGGCCCGGGAAGGGTTTGGGCTGCGGGCGTCTGGGGTGACCATGAAGAACTGGGGCCCTGGGGTGAGAGAACGGGGTGCAGAACCCACAGCTGGGTGCGCTGCTCCAAGAGGGAACTTGGGGGTAGCATTTGGGACTCGAAGGAGTTGGGTTCAGGTAGGCAGGAGAACCTGGGGTGCACTGCTGAGCAGACCTGGGCGCCCGAGAACGGCCCAGCCTCTGGGTCTGACTTTGGGGTAGAACAGGAATTGTGGGGCATCCTGCCTCCCTGCGGAGTCTGAAAGCTTCTCTCCTTAACAGCTGGGCTTTTTCCCTCCTTCCCAATCGAGTCTGGGCGTCAAGCCCCCGAGTGCTCGTCACGCTGGACCCTGGCGCGGAGCCCTGGCATCACGACTCGGAGGCTGAGACTCTCTCCTGGAGTCACCCAGGTCTGGGTGTGTGTGTGTGTGTGTGTGTGTGTGTGCGCGCGCGCGCCTAGTCACTGTCGAGGCTCTGGGTTTCTGGCTACTGCCTTCTCCTAAGAGGAGGAGGAGGAGTCTAAGTTCAGCATCCCTCTTCCAGCCCTTAGGGGCTGGGATGGCTGCAGCGGGGCTTGAGTTCCTTTGCTAGGAATAAAGCATTCCCTGGCCCTGTTCTCAGTGCCCTCCTCCCACCACTCTGGACATCACCTCTTAAGCTCAGGAGAAAAGGGAGGAAAGGGTTTCTTCACCCTCTCTTAGTTTACCCTTGACCTTGCCCAGCACCCCTCCAGAGGCGCCCACCTACAAGCAAGCCACCTACAGTTTGTGGAGCCTGAGAGGGGTCCCCGGGGCTTGCAGAGCCACACCTTCTGGCTGCACCTCCCCCACTGTCCAGTCCAGGCAAGGGTTGAACTTTGGGGCTTTGCTGGGAGGGGGAGGGGAAGGTGATAGGCTTCAAAGGAAAAACCAAGACAATGACCCCTGCTTGTGATTGGCTTTGAGGGCCCCTTCTTAGGTCGGGATTGCCAGCCTGAGAAGAGGAGGCTGGAGAGCTGGAGGGGAGCCCCTGCCAGGTGACTGGCAGGACAGCACTTGGTCCTTTCATCAGGAAATTTTGTTTCCTGTTGTTAATAAGCTGGAGTGCACCCCCCCCCCCCCCCCCCCCCCCCCCACACACACACTTGGGAAACACTGTCCAAAGAACACCACGTGCCTGCTTGCCATCCTAGCAGGCATCTCTTCACTCTCCAGGGTAGAGGACAGAGACAGGACCATAGACAGCTCAGGGACAGGGATGGGATGGGACAAGGGAGGGCCCAAGCAAGCACCTCACAGAGAGCTTGCGTTTGGCAAAGGCAGGATTCTGAATTGAACTGAGATTGTTTTAGCTACTTCCCCAATCCATGGACCATTTGGCATATTCTTCAACGGCAAGAGACTGGGGGACAGAACCCCCGGGAATCTCCAATTGAGTCTGACAAGAATGAAATTCATCCCTTTATCCGTAGCTGTTCAGGTGGTGGCTGCTTCTGGCTGCTGCTGCAGAGGCCCTAAGGGGCTCCTGGCATGTGTAGGGAGCTGGGTTGGAAGCTTAAGATGCTGAGTAGCTCCAAGCTCAGACTTCCAAGAGCCATCAGGTGGAGCAAGAGGAACTTCTTTATCACCAAGAAACTCATATCAATAACCTGAGTAGTATAGGCAGTGAGTGAGGTCATAGGGAGAGGGCTGAATTTCACTTCCTTCTGTAAGACCAGTTGTACCAGTCTCAGGTTCAGAGCTGGCAGGAGCGGGAGGCTGTGGAAACAAGGATTTGAAATCGTGGAGACTAGTGAGGAGACTTAGTTGGGAGAGGCTGAACCTACCCTCCGGGCCAATCTTTGGTGGGCAGACAGCTCACCTCTGCTCAAAGAGAGCTGAGATGGCAGCTGCAATGACTAGCTTGGGTCTTTATCCCCTCTCCCAGGACACTCTTACCACACTGCAGAGCCTGTTTGTTGTGTTGTGCAAGCAAGGGGTGGAGATTAGAGTAGATGGGCAGCAGGGCGGGGCTTAGAGGTTTGGAGGGAACCTGGCTGCCCTAGGATTGCTGGCTTTTGTTTTTGCTGCTGAGCCTGGAGCTCAGCTCAGACTGAGATAAGAGTTTCCTTGGGACAATGACTGTGTGTGTGTGTGTCTGTATGCGTGCGTGTGTGTGGTGAGCACTGTATGTATAGCCCGTCACAGCACCCTTGACAGCAACTTAACAGAGGCTAGTCGTCTTTGTATTTTCCCAGGTACCCTGCATGCATATAGCTGCTGATTCTACTCCTGCTATCACTCACAACCCTCAGAGTCAAACTTTGTGCCCGGCCTAGGTCAGAAAACGTGATCAGGAAAAAGGGTGGTTCCAGGCGGGCCCAGGGAAGAGGTGTGGAGAGCCCCTGAACATGTAGGCAGCCCACACTTTGGGAGTGAGTGTCACCCTTGGCAGTGCTTTATTACCAGGGTTGTATGTCATCAGTATGTGGCCCGGCCACCTCAAATAAGAAGGGGGAGCACGGAAGAAAGAAGGGGAGGGGAGTCCTTCCAGGTGTGGCCCTGGTGGGGCAGCAGCCCACATGACTGCATTGCCCCCTCACAGAAGAGATGGAGCCATCTCGGTGTGTGGAGGAGCTGGAGGATGATGTGTTCCAGCCGGAGGACGGGGAGCCGGGGGCCCAACCCGGGAGCTCGCTCTCTGCCGATCTGTTTGCCCAGAGCCTACTTGACTGCCCCCTCAGCCGACTTCAGCTCTTCCCTCTCACCCACTGCTGTGGCCCTGGCCTTCGACCCACCAGCCAGGAAGACAAGGCCACCCAGACCCTCGGCCCAGCCTCCCCCAGCCAAGGTGTCATGCTGCCTTGTGGGGTAACTGAGGAACCCCAGCGACTCTTTTACGGTGAGTGCTCTCAGCCTCAAGACTCCTCCCACAGATACTGGGGGAAAAGAGGGGCTTTCCCTCCCCAAACCTGCCCTTTGCTGTTTCCTTCCCCAGAGTGATCGGCGGCGCTGTTGATTCCTTGACTTCCACCTGCTGCCTCTCGGCTTGTTATTCCTCCTCACCTGTGCCTCAGGCCCCCCAGAGGGCAAATTGTCCCCTCCTGGAGGGATCCTTGTGTCCATGGTATCTCCTTTTACATCCTGTGCCCCTTGAGTGGCCAGGTCTTTAGTGTCCTAGCAGTGACTTGCCTACTATGAAGTGGCTCCTCTTGCCCTGGAGAAGGCTGGGGGATCTGTGACCGGCTGTTGACAATGAAGGGGGAAAACCCAGCCGGTTCTGGGAGGGAGGGTTCCCAAAGGCAGAAGGTGGCCCCCAGTTGTCACTTGGGACTTTCTGTGCGTGAAAGGGAAACTGGAGAAAGAGGTTGGGCCGGCCTGGGCCCAATGCCAGCAGAGGGGATGCTTCCAAGGCTAAGACAAGACCCCTTCATTTGTGGGCTTAAATAGTTTGTTTTGTGAGAAATATGCCCTCCTCTGGCAAAAGGGCAGATTAGACGGTCTATTTTCTTCTATGAGCACTGCAGCTTATGGAGGGAGGGTAAAGGCTAGGAGGCTGGCTTACTGTGTCTGACGAGCAGATTGAGGAGACACTGCAGTCAATCCCAGAGGAAACTGCCCCTTAGGGCAGTTCTAGCAAAGCGCTTCTGGCGGGCGTCTGAGAAGCTGGATGAGGCGGGCAGGCGGGGAAGAGGGAAAGGAGCGAGGAGGCCGGCGGACTGGCGCCCCTAGCGGTGGCTCTAACGCGTGCACTCGGTGAGTGTGGAGCGCTGGTCTAGAGGTCTTGCCTGGGGCTGTCTCCAGAGAGGAACTTGGCAGCTCCGTGCGTCTCAGGAGTTTTCCCTGCCTCGTTTTTGTGCTGCTGCCCAGGAGCTTCGGGAGACTAGCCTTTCTCTGCTTCACTAGAAAAGTGGAGACACTTCTTTGATTTTTTCTTTCTCTGCCCCTTCCTTTGCTCAACCCAGAAACTGGAGAGCTACCTCCAGTGCTTTTCCAGAGAAGAGCTTCAACCTGCTACTACGTGAATAACCAACTGTGGTTAAGGGTGGCTTGATAAATAAGGACGGAAGGGGTCATGTTCGCCTGCACACATTACCACCTGCCCTTTGTCATGGCACTGTCAGTGAATGGAGAAGCGAAGGGGAGGCTGAGGCCACTCTCTCTGTTCCCACTTCTGTTCTGCAACTTCTGTGCACTTGGGCAGCAGGCTGTCCAAGCCTGGCAGAGTGCCCTGATAGAGGCAGGCCGGTTCCTATCCTTTCTCATATGAGGATTGACCCTCAGCCTCCGGTCTTGGCCAGGTCAGGCAGGCGTGGGGAGGCCGGAGCAGTTGTGGAGAATGCTGAGATGTGGGTCCTCTATCTTTGCAGGCAATGCTGGCTACCGGCTTCCTCTCCCTGCCAGTTTCCCGGCAGTCTTGCCCATCGGGGAGCAGCCCCCCGAAGGGCAGTGGCAACATCGAGCAGAGGTACAGATTGCCCGAAAGCTTCAGTGCATTGCAGACCAGTTCCACCGGCTCCATGTGCAGCAAGTAGGCACGGGGGTGTAGGGGAGGAGGGTTGAGTCTGCTGGGGCTTGGGGGCCAGGGCCTGCCTGTCTCCTCTTGTCAGCAACTCTGTCTCTGCCAGACCTCAAAGATATGGTCCCAGAGTTTTGGTTCTTGCGGTTGCCATGGGCAGGATGGGCCCAACTGGATGAGCATCTTGCCCTCATCTCTGAGCTCCACATTGGTAAACTGCCCGCTCTCAACTCATGTTCCATAAGAGCTCTCTGGGGAGAGGCTGCAGTCCCTCCCTGGGAATGGGATGGCTTTCTGCAGCCCTGCTTGACAGCCTGTCTCTTCTTATGGCTGTGGCCCGGGGGTTGCCCCTCACAGACCTAACAGGAAGATTTTCAGGGTGCTGCAGTGAAACCGGGCAGTTGGGGGGTGCCTGGCTAAGGTACAGTGGGAAACGGGTAACCAGGCCAAGGGATGGGGCCTGAGTGGGGGAAAGTGGTGGAACCGGTTGAAACCTGACACTTTCCAGCTGGGGAGGCCGCTCCTCACTGTCTCTGTCTGGGAACCAGGGTCTGGGACTCCAGAGTGTACCTCGGAGAGGCTCCCCAGACCGGCGGCCAGCCGGGCGCTCAGCCGGCAGCCTGGCACCAGCCCCGCCAGGGCGGAGCATCGCGTGTCAGCCGAGCATGTGGCAGAGTCCATCAACAAAGGCGGCGGCTGGCAGGCTCGTGCTGGAGGAGCCCTCTGTGCCATGGACTGGAGGCTGCCCTCCCTGCTCCAGCAGCCGCTGTCTGGGCTGGGCCCCAGGCACTTAACCCTTCCTCTTCAGGCTGGCTTTCTGGATGGCTGCCAAGGCTGGGAGAGGAGCCTGAGGCTGCATCCGTGCTGGTACAGCCACAGCTGAAGCACAGGCATGCCACCTGGAAGCGAACACATTCTGTACTTCTGGGACTGTGTCCCCAGCCCAGCTGGCTCTGTATGTGCGTATGTGTGTCTGACTGTCAGGAAATCAAGGGAATACATAGCTTGACCATGACTGGGCAGACTCTGAGGTGAGATGGGTAGCTGCAGGTGGCCGGAGGAGAGCTATTGGTAATAGTAGGTTGACTTAAGTGTCAAACCATTGCCAGTGCCAGGGGAAGAGGAATTGACCTTGGGTTTCCTAAGAACAGGCCATTGCAGGTTAGATATGGTTAGTGTCCTCTGCCAAGGAGTTCTGAGGACAGTTTGGGGCTAGGCCTGGGCCTGGTAAGTCCTCCCAGTCCCTTAGTTATCAGGAAGGGAGGGTGGCCCTATGCTTAGATAATAGACTTACGCTCCAGTTCTTATTCTCTCCTTTGATTATTTGGTGGAAACTTGGCTTAGAGTTTCCCCTTCAGTCCATGTGTGGACTCGCTCTGATTCTTATTTTCAGTTTCTTGGCCTCCTTCCTGCCCATTCACTCCACCCTGGTTGTACAGGCCTATGGCTGAGCCCAGCTCACAGCTTCCAGTTCTGGTACTGGAAAGGATGGGAGGACACAGTGGCTGTGGCTCTCCTAGACTCATCTAGAGGGCTACATGGAAGGCAGCTTGCTTCATTTGCAAAAATCTGATCTCTCTCACCAGTTATTCCCCAGAATATTCCCCCATCCACTGGTGAGCCTCTATAGGCTTGGGAACAGGCTGGGAGCCCTCCCTGGCACAGGACTAGGATACAGTCCTGGGGACCCTCCTAACTTGGTCCTGAACAGGAGGAGGAGGAGGCCCTTCTCCGAAGGTCTGGCCTTGCTTTTTTTTTTTTTTTTTTTGAGGCAGAGTTTGACTCTTTCGCCCAGGCTGGAGTAAAGTGGCATGATTTCGGCTCACTGCAACCTCCACCCCCCTGGTTCAAGCGATTCTCCTGCCTCAGCCTCCCGAGTAGCTGGGATGATAGGCGCCCACCACCACACACAGCTAATTTTTGTACTTTTAGTGAAGATGGGATTTCGCCATGTCAGCCAGGCTGGTCTGGAACTCCTGACCTCAGATGATCCACCTGTCTTGGCCTCTCGAAGTGCTGGGACTACAGGCATGAGCCACTGTGCCCAGCCTTGCCTTGCTTTTTGCTGGTCGGCATCACTTCTCCCAGTTCAGAGCTGCCTCTTTGAGGGCACAGGTTAGTTTTAGACAAGGTGCTGTGCTTTTAGCCACAGCCATCCAAGCTGGGGAGAAGGAGAACTGGAGGAGAGCTTCATGAGAGTCTCCTCTGCCTCACACTTCACTCCACACTGGCTCCCAAGTTCCCTATACCCCTACCCTCCTGCCAGCTACCTACTTCTTCTTACTCCACACTGGCTCCCATGTTCCTATAGCCCTACCCTCCTGCCAGCTACCTACTTCTTACTTACTACTTACTTCTTACTTCCATACCCCTACCTTCCTGCCAGCTACCTACTTCTTTCTTCTTACTTACTTACCTACTCTTCTTACTTATACCCCTACCCTTCTTGCCAGCTACCTACTTCTTCATCTTACTTACTTCTTACTTGCTACCTACTTCTTTACTTACTTGGGTAAAGCTACAATTCATTGCAAGGGTAGGAGGCTGGCCAGTGAGCCCTTTCTAGCTCAAAGAGCTGATTTTCCCAAATTTTCCAGTACAAAGAGCCAGGCTTTTTGTCTTCTCCTTGAGCTGTTCTCCCCAGAGTCTTCTTGCTTTTAACCCCCTCCTCCCCACTGACCCTGCTTATAGACCTTCACCAGGAACTCATCCTGCAGGAAGGGCTAGGGCTGGGGGAGGGGGCTTCAGACAGGTGGAACACTGGTACTCCTGGAACGTTTCAGTGGCTGGTTTTAAGAAGTGAGTCATTTTCCAAACTTGATTCTTATATAAACTACAGTCTAAGATTTCATATCTAGAAAGTACTGTTGTTACTCCTCCATTCTTATCCTTTATCTTCTTTCCCTATTCCCTTCTCTCACTTTTGCGGGCAGAGAAACTGAGGCAGTGGGAAGGAGGTTGTTTAGGATTTAGTTTCTAGGCTTTGGGTTCAGAGTCACAAAGTCCAAGTTTGAATACCAGCTTTGCCACCTACTAGTTTTCGGGAAGTCACTTGACTTCACTGAGCCTATTTCCTCTTCTATGAATTAGTGCTAATACCACAGAATTTTACTGTGATAATTGAGAAAATACCTATGAGAGTTCGGGACACCTAATAGATGTTCTTTAATGCCTGTTTCCTTCTTTGTGTTTATGATCCTGATCACCCCCCATGTTTGTTCTTGTTGGTTCACAATTCATTTCCCACTCCACCTGGCGGGGGACTCCCTGAGTAGAGCTGCTTCCCCTGAACTTCCCTCCACCTGCCTGGTCCAGAGGAATTAGTGTCCAGACTGATCATTTGTGGACCTTGGCCTTATCGATTTCTCTTCAGGGAATGACAGTCGTTCCCCATCATTGCGGGCTGGATTGAGAGAGCCAAGGGAGGCAACCCAATAGGCAGATGGGGCTTGAGGAGGCCTGACCATCACCTTTCCCTACATCTGGGATAGTGTCCTGGGGCCAGACAGTGGTCACTGGTCCATAGCTCTGTGGAAAGTGTGAACTCCCCCTTTTTGTCCCTGGTTACAGACCTGAGTTATTTGGGTTTTTTTGCATCAGAACAGTCTTCTCCCTTGGAGGTATGGAGCAGAGGGAGGGGGCGTGGTGATGCGATAAAATGGAATTATGGCCAATTGAGTGTATCAGCCTGGCTCCAGATGCAACAGGTTCCAAGTTTCCCTCGGTGTCATTTCACGCAAGCCATCTGCGCTTTCCGCACATTTCCCGAGAGCCTTGCTAGGTGGAAGACTAGCCTGGTTACCCAAGTTATCAGTTCAGGGTGGCTCTTCCAGACCCACAGGCAAAACACTGGAGGCAGAAGGTCAGAGTCAGCAGGGTGCTCCGCCTCAGCTCTGTGTCTCCAAAGCAGCAAGAGAGTTGGAGGCAGAGTGAGTGGAGGTGAAAGCCTTTCCCAACCTCACCGCACATCCCACCTTCCTTTGGCCCGGGCAGGAGTGAAGGTTCCCCTGTTTGCTCTTCTGTAAGCTGACACACTGTGGCAGGGACCCCCGATGGTCTGCTGATAATGACTTATCTTGAGGGTGGTGCTGTGTTGCTTCTGTGTCCAGCTTCTGTGCGAAAGAGCGTGGTACAGATGTACTTCCTCCCTGAGCCCCTGGGCTGCCCTGGTCAGAAGGTCTGAACCCCAGCTTTCCTGTCCTTGTGCCATGGCCTCCTTCAGCATGAGCCTAAGGAGGGACAGGAAGTGGTATCCCCTCCCCTTGGGAGAGTCTCTTCTGTCCCAGTGGCCCATCATGACATTTGTGGGGGTATTTCTGGGCAATGTTAAGAAGCCAAGAATCCTCAAAAACAGTAGTTACTGTAGACAGTCGAATGAGTAAAGCTACAGGAGGGTTGGAATTCTTCATGTTGGAAATGGCTTTTTCACTTGGATCAGGAGTGGCTCCATTCAGAAAAGCCGGGTTTGGAAATTCCCTGAATAGTAATTAGACTTTTTGGCAAATGAAATCTGAGAAAACTTTCAGCCACTCGGTTGAAACCATCTTTAGCTGTAATGTCACAAAAATGATCCTAGACTTGTAGGCAGATCTGTGTTCAAATCCCAGCTGTGCCCCTTATAAGTTGTGTGTCCGTGGGCAAATCATTTAATCTCTCCAAGCCTTGATTTCTAATACTTACCTTGCAGAGTTGATGTGAAAGGCCTTTAGGAGTTGTGATACAAATAACTTGTTAAGTCAGGGACACTTGAGTACTTTTAGAAATATGTTAAAAGATGACTTTAGGATTTTGTTTGTACCTGACTTTGTAATTTGGAGAGCTCTTTTGGAAGTTGTACCCAAGTTGGTGTTTGCATGGTTTATTAACTAGCAGCTTCTCTGCCTAGCAGACTGGATTCTTTGTTCAGGGAGCCCCTGACTGCTTCCTGACACTGGGATTCTCTCGTTATTAGTGGTTTTCTGGAACTCAAGCTGGCTAACTAGGTTGCTCAGGGTCTAGATGGGACAGCCCCAGGCAGGGGCCCCAGAGGTTTGCTATAGAGTGAGAAGGGTCCCTAGGAAGCCAGCCTCTGTCCCAGGAGTGGGAGGCCCACCTAGGACGGTGTCAGGGGAAGAATGAGGCTGGGGGAGGGCCTGCGGAGAGCCAGAGTGCGTGAGAGCCAGCGCCAGGGCTGGGGGCCCTGTGTTTGCTCTGTGGCTGGCTCTGTTTATATCGCTCGCTATATTTAGCTTCTGAGTCATCAGCGTGGCAGACTGGAGGCTGAGTTCCCCACACACTCTGCACCTGACTGCTCTCTCTTCCAGGAGAAGGGCTCGTAGTTCCGGAGCGTTCATCCCCTCCCCACCAAGGCAGGCCATGGGATGGAAACTGGCTTTTTTTTTTTTTTTTGGAAAGTGGGTGATGGGAGGAGGGGAGTAAGGGAGACACAAAGAAAGAAGGTTAAAGAAAAATATCTGGTCTGCCTTTTGATCCGTATCTGGCAGCCAAGAGGTCCTGTTCCATGACCAGAGCACAATCAGTCCGTGTGTGAAGGAGAGGGTTCCAGCCTTCCTCCTTGCCTGGTTTGCCTTGACCTGGTCCTGGACAGGACATGAACAGTCAGCTGAAAAGACCCCAAGTTGAGAGTCAGAACCTGGGGTTATTTTGCATAGCATAATACACACAACAGGCTTGTCCCCCCCAACCCCCTCCCTCTCCCTTCTTTAACCAGGGCACACACCGTCATGCCCTCCTGAGCTCTGCAGAAGTTGCCCAGTAGTTTGATGGAGCTGTTCTCAGCTGGAGGGAAACTAAGGGTCTCGGTAGTTCCTCCCTCCAGGCTGTGGAGGTGCAAAACAAGGGTCTGGGGACATGGGTGGTACAGCACAGCTCTGTCCCCCACCCGTACCCCTCAACCCCCAGTGGCTGGAGCCAGTGTCTGCCAGTTGTGTTAGAGGAAGCCTTGCCATCTTCCACTGAGAGCTGGCTGGCTTCAGACTGCTCTTGTCCTTAGAGCATCTATGGGCGCGGCCATGGTGGCTTCACCGTCCTGTTAACACTGCTGGCTGGGCTGAAGAAGCTCTTGGCAAGGAGCCTTTTTTTCCTTTTCCATTTTGCCACATTGCTTGCTCCTCGGGCCTCTGGGTCAGAAGCAGTCTGAGGCAGTGGGCCCACTGGTCCCAAGGGTTGCCCTCTGGGTTTCAGAATCCTTGGCTTAGCCTGGCAGCCTAGAATCCTGAGCCCCATGGCCTGTGGCTGCGGTGGCCAGTCTCAAAGCAGAAGTCAGGGATCTCCAAGGGGCTTCATGAGTCCGCTGGGAAGACGGTGCTCCCCAGGCAGGCCCTGTTGCACAGCATGTTGAGAGAAGTGCTCTGCAAAGCCAGTGGGTCCCAGGTTTTCCTTGTGCTCCCCAGGGAAGAAGGAGCCTGCTCATTGCTGCCCCCAGGCCCAGTGCTTCGTGTATATTTTTCTCATGTCATCACCACAGCAACCTTGTACTTTTAGATGCCATTGTCCCTGTGTTGTAGGAAACTGAGGCTCAGAGAAGTGAGGTAACATGCTTAAGTCACACTATAGTTTGCTGAGCTAGGCGCCATACAGATTTGATGGATTCTGGAACCATGGTCCAACCGCCCTATACCTGCTACCCAGCAATCACATTCCAGAAAACAACGGTACAAGGGAGCACACATTTGCTGCCTCAACCCGCTCTGCCTCATGTGATACTTAGCTCTGTGTTCTTGCTCTTCTCCCCATTATATTGTAAAACAATTGAGAACCAAGTTTATATTTTAGTCATCTTTGAATCCACATAACTCTTAGCTCAGTTGGGTGCTTGGTAGCTCAGTTAGGTGCTTGGTAGCTCAGTTGGGTGCTTGGTAGTTCAGTTAGGTGCTTGGTAGCTCAGTTGGGTGCTTGGTAGCTCAGTTGGTGCTTGGTAGCTCAGTTAGGTGCTTGGTAGCTCAGTTGGTGCTTGGTAGCTCAGTTAGGTGCTTGGTGGCTCAGTTGGTGCTTGGTAGCTCAGTTAGGTGCTTGGTGGCTCAGTTAGGTGCTTGGTGGCTCAGCTGGGTGCTTGGTAGCTCAGCTCGGTGCTTGGTAGCTCAGTTCGGTGCTTGGTAGCTCAGCTGGAGTGCTGTGGCACCAGCTGGGTGCTTGGGCAGCTCAGCTTCGGTGCCCGAAGTAGCTCAATTGGAGGTGCTTGGCCCAGCTCAGTTAGGTGCTTGGTAGCTCAGTTAGGTGCTTAGTAGCTCAGTTAGGTGCTTGAAGTAGCTCAATTGGAGTGCTTGGTAGCTCTCCGGTTAAGGTGCCAATTAAAATATTGCTGATTTCAACAGAAAACATCTTCCTAGCTTCTTTCAAGTGGAATTTTCCAAAAGTCTCTCTTATCTCAATGTTCCTGTTCTCAACTGCAAGGATCTTTCCTTCAGCCCTGGCCTGAGTAGGTTTCGAGAATGACAGGGAAAAGGGAAGAGGGAGGAAAACTTCGCATCGTAGACTGTGTACCTTCCCCTTGAGTATAGACAATTCTGCATTTTGAAGAGATGGAGTGTGCTTTCAGATCATGGTCTGAAGCTGTAATTTCAGACCAGTTTTAGCTTTATTTCTGTTTGATCTTCAGTTAGCTCTGCCTCTGAAAGGTTTATTTTTTTCTGGTCTACAGCATCCTTACTAAATAGTTAATGATCTGGAAACAATGTCTTTAAATATACTAGGGGAGCAGATCAGTGGTGATTTGCTTTGAAAAGGTAATACAATTTTCATAATGCGAATAAACACTGCAAAATTTTAGTGAAGGAACATAGCTTTGGAGTCAGAAGTCTGAGCCTCAAATAACACCCCTCCCAACTAACTTGGGATGACTTTTCTGAGCCATTGTTTCCGTGGCTCTAGAATGGGTTGATAATACCTGCTCTTCCTATTGTGAGGATCACATGAGAAGAAAGGAAAGTGCTCTGTTCTATATCTCAGATATTATAAGTTGCTCTCTGTTTGGTAAATTTGCATTTTGTGAGTTAGGTTCTTTTAGAGCTGCACACGGCTTTGCTTTGCTTCTTCCTCTGATGCTTTGGGGTGACTTAGCTCTAGCTGGAGCATCTGGAACACTGGTGACACACAAAGCCCCCAGAGGGTGTGAATTGGATCTGAAAGGGGGAGAGGCAGAGGGAGATTCTTATCCAGGGAGCGTAGGGAACATGCTTTGTGCTTAGGGCAGAGGCTGTGTGGGATGAAACAGAGTTTGATTTATGTAGTCCAACCTTGTCAGACACCACAGCCAGCTCTTTAGAGGGAAAAAAAAAAAGGAGGCCTTTTACTAGTTGGGCCTCTCCCCAGGTGAGAGGCTGATACTATCACAGAAAGTACATCTTTAGACCTGGCCAGACATCAGTTGTTGCTGGCCTCAGACAAGTGGGTTATCTTTCAGGGCTGACTCCTCTGTAGTCGGTCCAGCGTGCCCTTGTTGAGTGCCTACTGTATGCCTTCCATGTTCCCCATTATACAGGATGAGCAGCTGTGCATTCAGGCATAGGGTGTTGCACAGTAGGGATGGAAACATTTGTCAGCTGACTGCCTTCATCCCCTGACCATGGCAAGAAAATGAGACTGGGCCAAAGAAGGCGCACGGGGCTCTGACGCCTGGCTGCGCTCTCTTCACTGAAGAGAACACTGTGATCTACCATGTTAGGACGCCTGCCCTGGGGGCGTTGGCCTCTGTTCATTCCCTCCATGCCTTGGCCCTGGCTTCTAAATCATGTGAGTCTGAGGGCTCTAGGGTGAGCTTCTGCTCCCCTGTATCCCAGCCCCCACCCTTGGGTCACCCCGACTGTGTATTCTGGGAACCTCCATTCTGTGAGGGGTGCCCTAGCTGAGTCTAGGAGAGCAGGCCTGGTTCTGCGGGTCTGCCCTCGTTGATCTCAGATTGTGCACCGGGTGCTGTGCCAGGTGCCTGAGGGGCAGAGGCCAAGTGCACTCATTCCTGGTTCCCCTTCCTTGTCCCCTTCTCCTCCATACCCTCCTGTGGAAGGACCCACCTTCCACAGAAAACCCACCTTCTCTGGTGTTTTGGTGTCTTTGTGTTCTTAGTCCTGTTCGGTGAAGGCCGACTTCCTTCCTCCTCACCGTCTCTCCCACTGGCCTCCCTTCAAGCCCTTTTGCTTTCCTTTCTAGTCAGGCCCTTTTGTTAAACTTTTAGGAAAGATTTTATTTATTGTTGTATTTTGTAATCAGGGCATTCTTTGATTCTCTTGGTTTCCTCGTGGAAAAGGGTCTTGTGAGGGCTGCCCTGAGGCAGGAGAAGGCCAGAGGGAGCCTGTGTGGTATCTGCTTATAGTCAAGAGAGGGCTCCTGGGCCCATGGGTGGTTCCCAGGCCCTACACCCGGCTGACAGAATTCACTTGTTGGAGCTCTGAGTTATAATCCTGAAGGTAGTTGTGGATGACAAACTCCTTAGGGTTGGAGAGCACCTCTGTGGTTTCCAAAAGGCTGTGGCCTGGCTGCCACAGAACCACCTGGGCAGGATTGACCTTTGGCTTGGCCAATGGATAAGATATTACTTTGGTGGGAAGAGATTGAAAGGCACTGGAGAGAACACCAACACGTGAAGTGTTTTCTTCTAGGCTGTTGGATCATGAGTGACTTTATTTCCTCCTCTGTAATGTCTTGTATTTTCCAATATTTCTACAATTAACATGTATTGCTTGTATGATTAAAATACACAATAAATGATTTCTGATCTCCAAAATGTCACCCAGGGAGCTTGTTCAGTACACAGATTCCTGGGACCCTTCCATGAAATTCTGACCCGGTGGGTCTGGGAGAGGCCTGGAGACTGTACTTATAACAGCACCTCAGCTGGCTTAGTGACACAGTTGGGTTTATAAACCGTTGATCTAGTACAATACCTGCATTTTCCTTATAAGCCAAGAGGGAACTCATGAGCAGGTTGATGGGAGATCCACCCCTAAAGCCAGGTCCTCTGATTCTTTGTCCCTGGGGATCCATACACCATAGAGCCTTCCTTGCCAATTCATGAGCCCTAAGGACTGTCACACACAGAGGCAGGGAAACTAGATGCTTCCCAAGGGCTGGCCATGTACCCTGCTTCCTGTGCCTAGGCCTGCCTGGGTCCCCCTGCAGGACCTCAGTCTTCCTGTCTGAAAGCACTCTCTGGCCCACAGCTGCTTCTCAGTCCCCCAGCACTCCCAGATGATGGAGTCTGTGCCTCATCTTCAGAGATCTCAAGTTGCCCGGGCAGTAGATTGCCTCCATTAGTGGAATTTGGGAGAAACTGAAACATACAGAGATGGGAATCGCCCCAGCCCCAAATCATAGAATTCTCACCTGCTTTCCTTGGCCATTGAGCTGTTTTGAGATGATTTAGTGAAGGGGAGGCTACAGGGTCTGCTTTGTATAAAGAAAGGTAGTGGCACTCTGAGCACAGTGATAATGGGAAGGGACATCGCTCTAGAGCCAGATGGCCTAGGTGCAGTCCAGTCCCTGCCACTTAAACTAGCTGTGTGGTAGCTATGTAATGGGCATGATAATGTGCCTCAAAATCACCTGGGGAATCTTCCGATGCGGGGTCTGCGTTTCCAGGCCGCTCTCTGATGATGTCGAGGCTGCTAGTCCATGGACCACCCTTTGAGAAGCAAGGATGCAGAACACACAGAACAGAGCCTGGCTCCTCCCCACCCCCCGCTGCCGCCCTACCCCACGTTACTATGATGGTGATGATTGTTCTTGCCACCAGTCTTCTCAGACAAGCACCTGAGGAGCTCTGGAATTCCAGCAGACTGGCCTCTCCAGGGCTGAGTCTGCTCCTGGATTCTCCTCTTGTTCGGCCACATGACCTCTGCACCTGTCTCGGGCAGCAGCTGGGGAGGGGAGGAGACGGGGTCTTTGGCCCAGCTGCCGCAGGCCCGAGGCTTCGGGTTTGCAGCTGAGTCCATTTTCACGCTGTTTTACTCTAACCAGATTTTGTTAAGCCGGGTGTGTTTCCTCTTTTTACTCATCTTTGTTTACAAAACACGAGGAAGCCATCCATCTCCCCACCCGCTGTCTGCCAGGCCTCTTCTGTGGCACGCCCGATTTCCCTTCCCCTCCAAGCAGGAGCTGTGCCTCCAGTTTGCTGGCTTGTTTTCCAGGCTCTTCCACGGGGGAAGGAGGAATGCCGTTGCCATGGACCGGGCATTCTGTGTTCACCTGGGTTGTCAGGCCCGAGGCCAGCTGCCTGGATGCCTCTCTTTTGTGGCCTAGGGCAGCGTGAAGGGGAAGCCGGCAACCTGCATGGTGGCCCTGGGAGAGGTCAGGGAGGCCGGGGCTGGACGGAACCTGGAAGCTCCGGGAGTCCAGGCAACCTGGGTCCCCTTTCCAGCTGTGCCACTGGCTTCTTCTCTCCTCTACCCATCTGACCGGAGTAGTTGCCTGGTGGGGGCTGGTGCTGTGGTTGAAGACAGTTTAAGAGAGGGCTCCAGCTCCCCCAGACACCTCATGTAAACTTGCTTGCTGACGGGGCCACTGAAGTAATCCAAGTCCAGCCCGTGCTGGCTCCTTTCTGCACACTAGGTTTTTATTCCCCTGTCCACTGAGAACCCTGTGGAGAGGCCCCCGCCCAGTCCTCCTGCCCTGGCAGACAAAGAGAGAACAAAGACCGCCTCTTCCAGCACCCCTCAGTTTCTCCTCCCCCCCCCCCGCCCCCCGCCCCGCCCGGGCCTCTCCTGGGAAATGGTACCTGCGTGGGCAGGGCACCAGCCCCAATCTGGTGAGCCACTGACCCCTGAACTTTGCCCCTAGCTTCCCAGCCTGACAGTAGGACCTGGGATAACCTCCAGAGCATAGTATATATTCTTTGTTTTTGTTTTGTTTTCAAGTATGTTCTTGCTTAACGTTTCATTGGCTCCAGTCAGTAGGAGAGCGCTCCAAGAGGGATTATTTATGGCTTACTGTCAACAGCATCTATAAAAAGGGCAGCACCGAGCTGGAGATGCTGGAGAGGGAGAGCGGGCGGGCGCACAAGAGTGTGTGTGTGTGTGTGTGAGAGTCTGTGTGTGTGCGTGTTTGCACTGGATGAAATCAGATTTTTGCTGCCTCAGCAGTGTGGTTTAAATTGAAGATTAACCCTTTGACCTTCACAGTGTCAAATCACTTGCAGATGGAGGCCCCCCCTTCCCCCTTGCTCTCTATGTTACTTTGGAGTCGGGGGAGAGAGGGGGGCACTTCTTCTCTTTCTGAAGCCAGTTTGTTGTTCATGCAGCTGAGGTTTGAGGGGCTCGGGAGCCAATCTGATTAAAAGCAGCACTTGGCTAAACTCTGGAAAATCCTGCAAGCAGGGGAAAAAGCTTAATCCTCTTGTGCATAGTGCATATAGAGCCTAGTCTTTTCTTTTTAATGTTAAAACTGCAATTGTTTTTGGAGAACTCTACTATCTCCTCCACAGGGCAGTGTCTCTTTCGCCTCCCCCTCTCCCTGCTGTGAGCTGTACTGATAGGATTAAAGTGCCAGCCGTGAGACTTGGAGATCTGAACTTTTATTGGAAATGAGAGGGAGCCGTCTAAGGTTGTGTGTGGGAGTTATGTTGGTCTTTTTTTTTCTCCCTTCAGCACCAGCAGAACCGAAATCGCGTGTGGTGGCAGATCCTCCTCTTCCTGCACAACCTTGCTTTGAATGGAGAAGAGAACAGGAACGGGGCGGACCCTAGGTGAGGCTGGGCTGCCCTCTTCACATGGGGCACCAGGAACACCGTCAGGAAGGACATCGGGCAGGACTGACACTGTGTCTTGTGAAGTTGTTTTTTTTGTGGTTATTTTGCGTTTGAATTTTTTTACATTTCTCCCTGTGTGTACATACAACATACTGAAGTGGGACCTTCTTTCTCTGTCAGGCCCCTGACCTGGAATGGGGCCGTTGTCAAACCCTGTTGAAGGGGAGGCTGATGTGTCTGTGATGGTGAGAATTCCCAAGGCCTCTGACAAGTAGATTCTTTGACTGAGGAATCTACCGGTTGTCGAAGATGATCCGTTAGTGATGTTCTCTGGGAAGTGGACTGTGGTTTTTCCAGAGGAACTCAGTTAAGAAATCGAGTGGATTAGACTCCCAGTTCCACCACACTTTTGAGCCTTCCACTGTGGATGGGGTCCATGATCCTGATGGGCACATTGCCTTAACCCAGCAGGGCCTCGGCCAGGGGCTTTCCACTTGAGGATAGCAGCTTCACTAGGCTGGCCGGCCAGCTGCCCATCTGTCTGGTTGTCACTTGCCCCAGCCAGTACCTGCTCCAAGGGCTCAAGGATTCCTGGCCAGCTCCTGTCAGACCTCAGGGAGGGTTGGGTTTCTCTAAGGACCCCTCACACATGTCACAAAATAAACCAGACTTCTGGCTAGGCCTCAAAACTGACTTGGTCCCCCTTGGAGGCCCCAGGATTGGTCCTGAGGTACAGAGCCCCTGCCACCACTGGCGGCCTGGGACCAGCTGGGTGTCAGCCACGGATGAGCTGAATAGCCAGTCAGCGTGCTGCTGCCGGCAGCCTGTGCCTTCGTTGGCTCTTCTTTCAAAAGACCCCACCGACAGACCGCATTCCACCCCCAGCATCAGCACCGAGGGACATCAGGGGGCAGGTTTGCAGTGGGGCTGGAAAATGTGGTGGCCGCTCCACCGTAAGAATCAGCCTTAGAGGACCCCAGACCCTTTGGTTTCCTTGGAAACAACATACCTCTTCCCCCTCATCCCCAATCATTTTTCACACCTGGGGGATACAGAAGAAGCCAGGACAGTGGCTTTGCCAGCTGAGAAGTGACTTTTAGAGTCACAGATAATGATTAGAGTGGGGAACCGTCAAAGCTGGGTACACACTTCCTGTCTTCCTCCAGCTTCCAGCTAGGCCGGAAGGGCCTGCTCTGGAAGCAGCAGGATCACAGCTGCCTCTACATGTCTTCCCTTCTCTCCCTGCTGCGGCACTTATGGAGAGGATCTAAAGCAGCCAGTGTGGCAGCTCCAATAGCAGGCGCAGGGAATCTGTTAACCAGACGCTGGAAACTAAATTATAACTTTTGCATCTGTGAGAAAAGACAACATTGGTGCTAACAGTGAAGTAAGGCCCAAAGAAAAGACGGCTTCCCTGGACAAAGAAGACCTCAGGGCTACCCAAGAACATAGGAAGAGTCCAGAGCAGACTCTCAAATCTGAGCAAGCCCAAGCTCTTCCAGTTCTGAAGAGAGGAGGTCTTCAGTACTATTGAAGGAGACGTTGATCTTCTGGATGTACAGTTGTGCAGGTTGTTCACTGCACAAGGGCACCTGCAGAGAGAGCTAATGGAGGCTGGAATTCAGCTTGTGTTCTGCTCACTAAGCTGTGTGCCCTGGTGTGGGGCTACTTCTCCCAAGAAGAAGGGGTGCCTTTCCTGATTTGCACAAAGGTGCCATATGGGCTCACAGCACCCTGGAGGAGAAGGGCCTCAAACTGTGCGTGTAAGCCTTTGTTTTGTTCTGCGCAGATATTCTGGAGATATTATTACCTCTTCTTGGTCAGAATTCTATTCTCAGGGTGTGTACCATGATTTGTCTGCTAAGAAGACGGGTTCCTGCTATGCAGAGAAGGAGCCGGGGACCAGCGTGAGGACTGGCTCGGGGACACACTGGCCATTGTGGAATTCGGCCTTCCCTGTGGGTCTCCATACCATTTTATGATGTGTATGGGACATATTGTTCTCCCCTGCCTGGATCAAGGTGGTGACAGGCAGGCTGCTGCCGTATGCTTCAGTGGCACACACCAAAAAACCGGGGTTATTTACAGCAGCCACTGTTCACCCCTCTTGGCAGACTCTCCACCCGAGCTCAGTGAGAGAGAAAACGATTTAGATCTTGGTGCTAAGGCAAGGCCATCAGCTTCAGAGACCTTGCTGGGCCCAGGCTGGGTGCCCCGTGGCCTGAGAACTGAGCCCCGACTTTGACAAACCCACCTCAACATCAAGCCTGGGGCAGGTGGAAGGTGGTCTGACTGCACTGTCTCCATATTATGCAAAGCCAGGGCAAAATTTACACCCCTCACTTTTCCCTCTCCCTTCTTCCCCACCAAAAAAAAAAAAAAACAACCCAGGAGGTAGCTGGCAGAGTAGCTGTCAGGAAGGAGAAAGGTTCTTTCTGGCTGGTTGTTTTTAATTGGCTTAGTGATCTAGACTGGCCCCTTCCTCCTCTGCCTGTTGAGTTGGCCTAAACATTCCTCAAGTCTAGCCTCAGGAGACCTGCCCCTCCCCCCCACCTCCACCCCCTCAGACTCCATCCTCCACCCCCAGGAGCCTGGCTGTCTCTAGCGAGGGGTGGAGAATCAGATTTAGAGGGAGGGAGAGTCTGACCTGGATCCTGACCTGTAACCAGCTGAAGACGGTGGAGGCTTTGTGGCTTGCTGAGGGTGGGGGTTGGGAGAGGGCCTGGAAAGCTCCCTCCTCGTGGAAGAAAAGCCTGGGAGGCAGGGAAGCCTGATATTCGGGGTCAAAACAGTCCTACCAATTCACGGCCCCAAAGCAGGGGTTTCTAGAAGCTGGTGGACAGATCTGGTGAGGGAACTCCCCAGGCCAGACGTCGGACTCCTGCAGTGAGGGTGGAGGACTCAGCCTGGCCTCTGCCTGGCCTGTTTCAAAGGCTGGGCCACTGGAGCGCTGGTCCCTGGCAGCCTCCTCTTGCTCAGTCCGAGGTGGAAAAAGATCACCTCCCAGTGGCCTCCCTCAGCCCCTGGGAGCAGGTCTGTGTTCAAAGCTATGTGGCAGGCTTGTTTCAAGGGCCAGAGGGGCCCAGCTGCCCCATCTCTGCCCCTGGCAGCCCAGCCCCAATGGCCGCAGGTGGCTCCTGCCTGGGGGTTGTTCGGGACAGTTCTGCCAGGGCCTCCCAGGAAGAGTGCTGTGGAGCCACTGTGACTGTCCTGGACAGCAGGGAGCACCGCAGTGAGTGCTTCTCTGTGAGGGACTTGATGGGGAGGTGGGGTAGGGAGAAGGGAAGTGGAAGAAGCCGGAAGACTGGTCACCATGGCTCTACAGGCCTTCTGCAAATCAGTGCTGGCCTGGCCTGGAGACAGCTCTCTGTGTGAAGGTGAGGACTTGGAAGCAGGCCATCCTGGCCAGACACCCTAGCAGGAAGGGACTCACCTGTCACCCTTAGGCAACCTGAGGGCAGGTGGGGACTTTGAGTCTTGAGGGAATAATGGAGAAAGCTGAGCTCACAGCTGCCCAGCCAACCTCCCAGCTGAAGGTGCTCAGAGCCCTGTGCTGGCTCCCAGGCCTGCGCTGCCCCTCTCTCTGTGCAGGTGGCCAGTACCCCTCCCTGCTCTGGGAGCATTGCTAGCCTTCTACCCTATCCCTGGATCCACGGGGGCTGTCAGGGGGAGACCCAGTGAGAATGTAGCATTTTGTTCATCCCCAGGGTAGCTGCCCTGGGGTCTGGGCACTCTGCCTCTGGGAGAGAGGAAGAAGAAAGGGGCCCCATTTTTAAAAAAACTGTACAGAGCCTTTGGCTTTATGTGTTTATGTTCTTCACATGCATATGTTGTGTATGTGTGTATATCTTCCCCCATCCATTGGTACAATTTTTAATAAAATCATTTAAAGCAAATCTGGTCTTTTATTTTTCAAGGTATAAAAATGCAAGAAGATCAGTTAGGAAATTAAAGGCTTCTAGCTTTCTCAGCTGCCAGCCTGAGTGACCCGGAGGCGCTCAGCTTTCGTCATGACTTCCTTTGCCCTCCTGGAGTTGAGAAGAGGGATTCCCACCACACGGTAGGCAGCACAGCAGAGGCCCTACGAGGGGGAAAGATGCAGGCTTTGGACCCAGTTCCCTCCTCCTCCAGCTGAATGATCTTGGGCAAGTTACATCACCTCTCTGAGCCTCCAGTTCTTCCACGTGTGAAATATAACTGTGCCTGCCTCGCCCGATTAAAGGGAATGTGTCAAAAGGGCCTGCCTGCCGCTGGGACTCAGTGATGGAGAGGACCGCAGCAGCGCCTCCCGCACACACTCCCTCACCCCTCCGTTCCATCAGGGTAACCCCTCAGGAGGCAAGCTAGTCATCGGGGGACTTCCTGGCTTGCATTTCTTTGTGGATTAACAATGTGTCTGATTCAAAGCCGCGATTTAAAACTCTGTGAGTTCTGAAAATCCTTGGGAAAAACTACGCCTGATCCTATCAGCAGTAAGTTGTGAACTGAGGGGCCAACCCGCCCTGCATCTGTTGGGCTCTCCTTGATTTAGGAGGTTGTCAGCTCTCAGATCTAGCCTTGGCCTCCAGTTCGACCCTCATAGAGGGCTGGAGCTTAGTGTGACATTGGATCTTTTGTCCAATCTCTCTGTCTTACGGGTGAGTAAACTGAGGCCCAGAAAGGGGATATAATTTTCTATTTGGATTCTTTAAATTGCTGAGTCAGTCTTGAGGGGGGGCTCACCCCATCCATCTGTTTCCATTTGGGAATTGCACTGCTCATGCCCAGATCTTCAAGTAAGCCAAAACGTATCTATTTTTAATGCCAAATAACTGCCTCTTCTTCTGTAAAGTATGACACTTCCCACCACTCTATATTTGGACGGGGAGGTTTATTTTTACTGGAGCGTGGTATAAGTGGGGCCTGGTGCCATGTCCGGATGTTATTCTACATTTCACTTGCTGGGTTGTAGTGGAGTCCATTAAGCAGTTCCTATGAGGTTCACGGAGGATTAGTAGGTGACTGGTGATAGTGATGTCTTTCATGTCATCGAGGCCTACCTTGGGTAAGGCTGCACTCGGTTGCCCAGGCTAGAAATCCCAGAGCTTGCCTTTGTTCCCCTTGTTCCCTCCTTTCTCTCTCTGATCCCTCCAGAGGAAACAGAGACATTAAAGGCACAGCTGCCCAAGTGTGTACCCAGACTGTGCTGCTCACCAGTTATGTGGCATTGGGAGGCCACATAATCTTTCTGTGCCTGTTTCCTCATCTATAAAATGAGATAGTAGTACCTCCCCATAGGTTATTGTGAGAATTAAATGTGCGAATATGTGTAAGGTGTTTAGAAGAGTGCTTGGTACATATTAAGTTTTCAATTCATGTTAGCTATTAATATTAATGATACTATTATTTGTGGGCAGTTAGTCAATAAGCTCTGGCCATTCTTACTTGGAAGTGTCTCTTGCAGCCTGTCTTCCTTCTGTCTCTGCTGCACCGTCTTAATGTAAGTCCTTCTGCCTGAACAACTGCGGAGCATCTGAACTGTTCTCTCGTCAGCCTTGCGCCTTCCACAGCGTGGTCCTCTGTGCTGCCAGGGAAACTTCCTAAATGGCAGACTCAATCCCATCACGGCCACTGGAAAACGTGTCCTACTGGATCATTCCTTAGCCTGCCTCTCCAGATAGCTCCTTTGCATTAGTATTCTGTACTTGTATTCTGCAAAACAAATTACCCCTACATTTAGCAGTTTAAAACAACAAACATGGCCGGGTGCAGTGGCTCACGCCTGTAATCCCAGCACTTTGGGAGGCTGAGGCAGGTGGATCACGAGGTCAGGAGTTCAAGATCAGCCTGGCCAACATAGTGAAACCCCATCTCTACTAAAAATACAAAAAATTAGCTGGGCATGGTACCTAGCATCTGTAATCCCAGCTACTCGGGAGGCTGAAGCAGGAGAATCGCTTGAACCCGGGAAGTGGAGGTTGTAGTGAGCCGAGATCATGCCATTGCACTCCAGCCCGGGCAACAGTGCGAGACTCCATCTCAAAAAAAAAAAACACACAAAAACCAAACAAAATTTATTATCTCACAGTTTCTGTGGGCCAGGAATTTGGGAGTGGCAGCCCAAGGTGGTTGCGTGATGAGGTACTGGTATTAAGGTGGAGATTCCTGAAGCACCCATTTAATTTTCATGAAGTCAACTGCAGGAGCTCCGCTGAGAGGTGGGGAGAGCGGGAGGGACACGTACAGTGATATGCTGATGTGTGGTGATATAGTGCAGCAGCAGGCACGGCTGCAGGGCCTGGAGGGAGCACGTGCGGCCCTTCCCTGGCCTTATCTCATATCTCACGGCAGCATCTCACCACACTGAAGATAAGTTTCTCTGGCCCAGCACAGCCCTAGATGCCACCCATGTTTTCCTCTGCTGCTCAGCTGAGGTAACAGGACTCTCTTCCAGCCTGAAGGCAGAGCTGACTGGCTGGGATGTCCTGTGGAGGGATCCTGTCTGCTTGTTGTACTTGATAGGCATTTTAAAGGATTTTCAAGGGAATTTTCACTTTATGTGATTTGGCTTCAAAGGAGGTCTTGGAACTAGTCCCTGTGTACAATGAGACTCCTTTAGACCCCTAAACGCAACCACGCTGCCCTTAATGCCCTGCTTCCTAGGAGACGCTCCTGCCTCCTTAATGGGGAAGGCGCCGTGTGGAGGTGGAATTGGAATTGTCCTAAAGGGAGGGTGAAAGTAAGTGATGCTAGTGATGTCCTGTCTGGCCACTGCTTTTGCTACCATTCACATGTCCCCTGGTTCCATGCTACTCTGCGGGGGTATCTGTCGCCAGCAATTGAATGCTCATTTGAGCGCCAACCCTGCTCCTGAGAAGATGAGGTATACTGAATGAGTCACTGGCACTGACAGCCCCTCGCCAGGAGCAAGGCGCCACCCTAAGCCCAATGCAAAGATTGGAAAGAAATAAGCTACATGGTCCCCACCCTCAAAATTATGCCCTACAAGAAATCCAGGTGGTGTGGAAAAGTGGATAAGACACCCCGTGGGGATTAAGGAGACTGGGTTTTCTGGCTGACTGTATCGTTAGCTGACTGTATCATTGGCTGACTGTATCGTTGGCTGACTGTATCGTTGGCTGACTCTATCGTTGGCTGACTCTATCGTTGGCTGACTGTATCGTTGGCTGACTATATCGTTGGCTGACTGTATCGTTAGCTGACTGAATGACTTTGGGCAAGGATGTGACTTCACCTCACCGGTCCTTGGGGTCCTTATCTGTCCAATGGGACAGGACCAGACTGCATCTCTGTGACCTGCCCCAGCATTTTATTCAGCAGTTTTTGTTTTTTGTTTTTTTTTTTTTGAGATGGAGTCTCACTCTGTTGCCCAGGCTGGAGTGCAGTGGCACAATCCTGGCTCACTGCAGCCTCCGCCTCCTGGGTTCAAGAAATTCTCCTGCCTCAGCCTCCCGAGTAGCTGAGACTACAGGTGCCCACCACTACTCCTGGCTAATTTTTTGTATTTTTGGTAGAGATGGGGTTTTGCCATGTTGGCCAGACTGGTCTCGAATTCCTGGACTCAAGTGATCCACCTGCCTTGGCCTCCCAAAATGCTGGGATTAGAGGCATGAGTGTTGGGCCCCCGGCCTCAGCAGGTTTTTGGCTTTTTTTTTTTTTTTTTTTTGTGAGGTCTTGAACTCTTTTGAGATTCTGCTGAATTAAGGTAGGAATCCTCTCCTAGGGAAAAGGCATGTGACATGCTCAGACTCAAGAATTTTTGCATAAGATTTCAGGAAAATTATTGAGTCTGAACCTGTCACTTGGTCCCCAGGCTTAAGGATTATGGTTTTCTTTGTAAAGTAAAAAGCAAAAGAACAAGTACTGCAAAAACTTAGAAACCAAAGCAAGCTTTTTCTCCATTGTGCTCCTGACTTTCCTCATACTCCAGGCAGTTACTGCTGTCACCTGTTCATTTCACCCTGTGTACACGGTGACGGAGGATGGTGCAATCTCTGGAGGCACATGTGTTTATTGTACTGCATTCTTGATTTTGGAGATGTACACTTCCTGTCAGCACATTCAGAGACTGAGGCTATGAAAATGGGCCTGTCCTTTTGGAAGTCACAACTTCAGCCCAGAGAGAATATCTGTAGCCTTTGATCATATCCAGCTGGAAGATGGGCAATGAACCTGGGGTGCTTTTCCATGAGCTCAGAAAGGGGCTTCAGAGGTTCATGCGAAATGAGCTGGTGGGGAGTGGTCAGCGTTGGAGGGTAGGAAAGCATGGCTGGTGGCTGTGGAAGACCCAGTAGCAGACAGGGGCAAAGGCCTGGGAGTTCTGGGCAACCCTGATAAAAGCTGCTTGTTTTGCTGCTTGAGCCCAGGGATTTGCCCGTGATTCTGTCTTTGAAGTGAAGAGGGTTTGGTGCCTGGTGGCAACCTCATTTCTAACACGCCATTACTTTTGCCCCGTGCCCTTGAGCCCAATTTCATAGGTACTGAGCCCTTGAGTGCCAATTTCATAGGTGCGAACACACACACACACTTGAGAGGGCTGGCTATTCTAAAAAGCAACCACGGAATAAATTCATCAGCCCCCGAGTCTGGTAGATCAAAGGCTGGAGTCATGAGCCTCTTGCCCGAGCACCAGGGCTTGGTACTGCCTCAATATTCTGCAGTTTACGGCCATTCTAGACCCATCATTTCCATGACTCCTCTGTGACATGTAGAGAAGAACTGATGACATTTCACAGACCGGGGAAACCGAAATACACCTGTAAGACTGGATTTCATACCATTAAGGACCGGCAAATTTCCCTTTTACCTCTTACCACAGACAGTCACCATTTACTCAGTACAACTGTCACCATTTTCTTGATCACCAATGGACATTATCATGGGAGTGGCTTTTCTACGTGTCTGGATGGACCAAAGGCCCCTGGTGGGCAGGCACTCATCTGTCTCCTTTACCGCTGTAGCCCCGCTATCCAGCACAGAACCTGACGCTTGCAAGGAGCTCAGCAATCTTCATGTAAGCAAAAAGTAAAGAATACCAGTGGGAGGAAGGGTGAGTGCTCGTGGTGTGATGTTCAGCAAGGCGTGCCACTCACTGCCGCCCTCGCTTCTGAACTCCTGAGCAGTCCCACGGGGCGAGGGCAAAATGAACCTTGTTTCCTTTCCTCCTCCTGCCAAAGTCTGAAAGTCACATTCTGTAGACTTTCAGGAAATTTGACTTGCTCACTTCAGTAGAGTTCAATGCAGCAATTTCTGGGTGGAAGTGGAGTTGGGGGAAGGGCACACTGGCACTGGGGCAGGTGGGCTCTGAGCAGTGTAGGCTGGTGAGCCAGGCTGAGAGCCACCTCCTTGCTCAGTGCCAGCAGAGCCCACGCTCACCAAATGTCCATGGGTAAAGGATGACACCAGTGGGCTCTGGTGCCTGAGGGTGCAGCCAGGGTGGGCTGAATCAGCAGCCTGGCAGCTTCCCTGTGGCAGGGTCCTGCCACCCACCAGCCTCCCCGCTCCTGAGGAGGCGGAACCAGGAGAGGTGTGGTCCAGGCTGCCCTGCTGTCTCCTGCGGTTCGGCGCAGCCGTCCAGGAGAAGGGGTGTGTGTGAGGGGAGCACCATCACGGGAATAGACTGCAGTGTTTAGATGGGAGGACCCTAAGGAAGTACCCAGGCTAATCGACCAAAAACTCCCACTGGGACATTGCTGTTGCTTCCAGTTGCTTCGGTCTGCCTCTCATCTCAACTCTGGTCACAGAAATATGTGTGTCCCTTCGCAAGCTCGCTGTTTTATTTTTAAAAGTATTCTGCTCTGCTGCGAGCCATGAACAGAAGCTCCCCTTGTGGAACAAAGAGTTAATCTCCCTGCAGTGGCATCCTGTCGGCCCCTCGGAACCTGTGTCAGCGTTCTCCTTCCCGCTCCCCCTGTGTTTAGCCTCGGGACTGCCTCTGGCTCACTCACTGCACACAAAGGCTCCTCTGTTTCTGGCCGGGCTGGAGTCACATGCTTTCACTCTTAACCCCGGAGCTTTAAAACTAAACACCCACCCTCTTTGGCCCCAGATGACCCTGTTTACGTCTGCTGAGCCAATTCCAAACAGCAACAGTAGTGAAAACTTTTGTCGGGAGAGACTTCTCAACTACTGGTGTAGAGAGAACAAATCTTCACTTTGTATAACGCGAGGACTTTAAGAAGTTTTGGGAAATGGCTGAGAGGAAAAAAACACAAGGAAGCCAGCAGCCTGCCCCAACTTCTCTATTTTCTAAAGTATCTCTTACCAGAGACCCCCGGGGCTCGGGATAAAGCTTGCAAGAAACAGAAAATGGTGAGCAGTTTTCATGGCTCAGGGGAAGAACATTCTAGATTTTCCTGAGATCCTGCTTTGTTTAACCCTTAAGGAAAGTGACATTTTCTTTTTTAAGTTTTTTTTTTTTTTAATTTTATTTTTACAAGGGCTACGCTCTTTGTTCCATGTCACTGAGGATAGGAAAGAAATATTCCCTTTCCTGGGTTTGGGAATGACCTGTGAAACTGCGGAGGCTTCTGGAGAGGAGGGCTGGGCCAATCCGTTTCAAAGTTCTGGTTGGGGAAGACTTGTGTTTTTGTTTTTACCTAAAGTTTCCTTTTTCTTTTCTTCTTCTTTTTTTTTTCTCTCCCAGTTTATGGGTAGTAGCCCATGTTAGCTGTAAAGGAAGTCAGGTTTCCTTTGATTGTTCTTACCCTGATCAAAGTGGTAGAGAGTGGAAGGGAAAATACCAGAGCCCCAAAATGATGGTAACTCTGGAGTCCCGAGATTAGGTATTTGTGAACAGTACAGATAACAGAATTGGTCAGGTGCCTGGTAGTTTTCATGTCCATCCCTGAAGAAAGTAATGGAATAGTGTAGATTAGAACCAAGCAAGTCAGTTCCATGTCCTCGGGGCTAGTGGAATTCTTAGGCAGGGGATGACAAATAAGTTTCATCTCTAGCGATAATGAGAAACTGGCAGCCGGCTGTATTGGGAAGGTTTCTGATGCTACATCCAGGCTTAGCCCAAAAGAGTACCATGATCAGAGAGCAATGTCTACTGGGCATGGGAGGAGGAAACAACCACACATATTTGATGTCCTGTATCTAGCACAATTTCAGAAAGTTAGATTGTCGTATATATGCAAAGATAAGTAGAAAACAGTCAGCCCCAGAAAAGAAATGGTAGACAGAATGAGAAAAGTAACTAGAGACAGTGGTGCTTGCTAAACATTGTATTTAGTCCTGTATATTAGGTGAGTCATTTGACAAGTTCCAGGCAATGAAATATAAGCAGAAATGATGCAAATCACCTCTGGGCTAAGACAGAAAATGCCACGTGCCCTTCTTTACTTTCCTCTTCCCTTGTTCCAGTGATTGAAGAGGCCGCTTGTTCCAATAGCACAACTACAAAATGAAACAGCCTTTTTCACCCTGTGTCCCTAAGTGACTATGTGGAGCCATGTCCCTGGCCAACCTGGAATGAACATGCAGCACAGAGAGAAATCAACCTTTTTTTGTGTCCACTGAAATATGGGGGTTGCTTTATTACTGCAGCATACCCTAACCTATCCTGACTAATATAGTAGTCAAAGAGGAACAATTTTTTTTCTCTTTACATTTTGTGTCCATATTAACTATTTCAAAAACTGAAAGATAAAACCTTGAAAATCAACTCTGGTATATACTATGACTCATCAGTCTGAAAGACGCTATTTGACATAGAGATTATAATTATCCAAAACAGTGGCAATATATGTGAAAGTAATTTGAAAGTATAAACATATTTAATTATATATATATATTTTATATCTATATATACACACACACACACACACACACAGACATGTATGTATATTTTTTTGAGATGGGGTCTTGCTCTGTCACCCAGGCTAGAGTACAGTGGCGTATTCTTGGCTCACTGCAACTTCCACCTCCTGGGTTCAATTGATTCTCCTGCCTCAGCCTCCCAAGTAGCTGGGATTACAGGTGCTTGCTATCATGCCCAGCTAATTTCTATATTTTTAGAAGATATGGGGTTTCACTATGTTGGCCATGCTGGTCTCGACTCCTAACCTCAAGTGATCTTCCCGCCACGGCCTCCCAAAGTGCTGGAATTACAGGTGTGAGTCACCATGCCCAGCCCATAATACATTTTTAACATAATTTCTGGTAGTAGCACTTACCTTACCCATATTACCATCACTGCCTGAGGCCAAGAAGAATGGTGAGAAGGATCAGCTATGAAGAGAAGAAGAAAAGCCTTCAAAGTTATGAAAACAATAATGTTAGGAGACTTGAACTGGAAAAATCTACATATAAAAGGTAGAAGAGACCTTGGCAACCGGCCAGGCGTGGTGACTCACGCCTGTAATCCCAGCACTTTGGGAGGCCGAGGCGGGCAGATCATGAGGTCTGGAGATCGAGACCATCCTGGCTAACACGGTGAAACCCCGTCTCTATTAAATATACAAAAAAATTAGCTGGGCGTGGTGGTGGGCACCTATAATCCCAGCTACTTGGGAAGCTGAGGCAGGAGAATGGCATGAACCTGGGAGATGGAGCTTGTCGTGAGCCAAGATTGCACCACTGCACTCCAGCCTGGGTGACAGAGTAAGACTCCGTCTCAGAAAAAAAAAAAAAAAAGAAGAGACCTTGACAATTTAATCATATGTCAAAGAATTTCTTAGAGAAAAAGAGTTGATAACCCTCTGATCACAATTAACAAAGTATTTCCATGCCAGGATCCATTCACCAAAATGTTTGTGCAAAGGGGTCAGTGTATGCACTTATTAAACACCAGGCTTGCTGATCAGTTTTTCATTTTCTTCTCAACTATTGTTCTTCTTAATTCCCATCACAAATACTGTATTTGTACTGCTGAGCAGTTGTGTAATTTATTTTCTGTCCTCTGCTGTTCACTTTCCATTCCCATGTTTCAGAGGCCTTTGCAGCATTCATTGTGATTATAGCTGCTTCGGGTTTTGTCCATTGTTCTTAGAGTCTATGAGTCTTTGCCTCTCTGATTATTTCTTTAGGAAACATTCCTAGAAGTGTAATTTCTGGGTCATAGTAAGCAACACGAATTGCTGTCATAGATAAGGCCCCAAATCTCAAAGACTTCACACAATAAAAGTTTATTTCTCACTCACAGAGCTGTTCAATGTTGAGTATTTGGTGGGTGGCCTTCAATGTGGTGATTTAGGATCCAGGTTCCATCTAGCTTGTCACTCTGTTGTCTTCAGCATGTACCTTCAAAAGCCACTGTACACAGAGAAAGAAAGGGTGGAGGAGGCACATCTTTACCATGTCAGCTTGGAAGCGACACACACCACGTCCATTCATTTTTCATTAGCAAGGGCTGATCGCATGGTGCCACACCTCCCGCAGGGAGAACTGGGGAATATAGTCCCTGTCTGGGCAGCCACTTGCCTGCATCGCCTGCACACTATGGAAGGAAGCATGATCAGTGGACTGCTAACCATCTCTGGATACAGAGGGTATGAATTATCTCAAAAGCCTTTGATTCCTGTCCCTAAATTGTCTTCCAGAAAGTTTGTATCATTTTATACTTTTGTTTACAGTATATGAGAGTCCTACCTAACACAAGGTCACCAAAATTGAATACAGCACAGTCCACCCTTGAACAATGTTGGGGTTAGGGGCACTGACCACCCCCAACCCCAGTAGCTGGAAATTCACATATATAACTTTTGACTCCTCCAAAACTTAACTACTAATAGCTTACTGTTGACAAAAGCCTTACTGATAACATAGTTGATTAACACATATTCTGTGTGTTATATGCATTCTGTTCTGTGTTCTTACAATAAACTAGAGAAAAGAAGATGTTATTAAGAAAATCATAAGGAAGAACACATATATTTACTATTCATTATGTGGAAGTGGATCGTCATCAAAATCTTCATTCTCACCATCTTCACATTGAATAGGCTGAGGAGGAGGAGGAAGAGGAGGGGTAGGTCTTGCTGTCTTAGGAGTGGCAGAGGCAGAAGAGATGAAGGAGGTAGAAGGGGAGGCAGGGGAAGCAGGGGAGGCAGGCATACCTGGTGTAACTTTTATTGAAAAAAATCTGGGCTGAGCACCATGACTGATTAATCCCAGCACTTTGGGAGGCCAAGACAGGAAGATTGCTTGAGCCCGGGAGTTTGAGACTAGCCTGGGCGACATGGTGAAACCTTGTGTCTACAAAAACTATATACAAATTAGCTGGGCATGGTGGCACATACCTGTAGTCCCATCTACTCGGGAGGTTGAGGTGGGAAAATCACCTGAGCCCAGGGGGGTTGAGGCTGTAGTGAGCCGTGATCATGCCACTGAACTCCAGCCTGGGTGACAGAGTGAGACCCTGTCTCAAAAAACAAACAAACAAAACAAAAAACATGCACATAAGTGGACTCACACAGTTCAAACCCTTGTTCAAGGGTCAGCTGTATTATCATTTGAAACTTTTTTTGTTTTTTTTTTTTTGAGACAGGTCTCACTCTGTTGCTCAGGCTGCAATGGCGCAATCATAGCTCACTGCAGCCTCGACGTCTTGGGTTCAAGCTGTCTTCCCTCCTCAGGGTACGAGGTCTAGCTTGTTCAACTAAACAGACCCTGGATACTAAATCACCACGTTTCCATCTAGTGCTGGGAATATAGCTGTGAGCCACCATGGCCAGCCTGAAACATTTTTATTTTGCTAATTTTATGAGTGAAAATGGACTTTCGTTTTCCTTCTTTCCCCTCCCTCCTTCCCTTTCTTCCTTCCTTCCTTCCTTCCTTCCTTTCTCCCTCCCTCCCTCCCTCCCTCTTTTCTCTTTCTTTTTTTTTTTTTTTGACACAAGGTCGCACTCTGTCGCCCAGGCTGGAGCATAGTGGCACGATCGTGGTTCACTGCAGCCTTGACCTCCTGAGCACCTGGGCTCAAAAGCCCCTCCTTCCCCCCACCCACCGCCAAGTATCTGGGACTACAGGCGTGTACCAACACGCTCGTTAATTTTTTTTTTTTTTCTTTTTTTTTGAGATGGAGTCTTGCTCTGTCGCCCAGGCTGGAGGGCAGTGGTGCGATCTCGGCTCACTGCAAGCTCCGCCTCCCGGGTTCACGCCATTCTCCTGCCTCAGCCTCCCGAGAACAGTTGCTGGGACTACAGGCGCCCGCCACTATGTCCGGCTAATTTTTTTTTTTTTTTTTTTTTTTTGTATTTTTAGTAGAGACGGGCTTTCACCGTGTGTTGGTCAGGATGGTCTTGATCTCCTGACCTCGTGATCCGCCCACCTCGGCCTCCCAAAGTGCTGGGATTACAGGTATGAGCCACTGCGCCCGGTGCTAATTTTTTATTTTTTGTTTTGTAGAGACGGGGTCTCCCTATGTTGCCCAAGCTGGTCTAGAACTCCTGGGCTCAAGCGGTCCTCCCATCTCTGCCTCCCCAGTCGCTGGGATTACAGCCATGAGCTATACTATCCACCCAAAATGAGACATTTCATTGTTTAACTTTCACTTTCTTATTTTCTGAATTAGTAAGAAATATTTAAATACTTAATTGCCATTGTTTCTTCTGTGAGTTGTCCTTTCCTTAGTATTTGGCTGTTTTTAACTTTTGGAGTTAGCATTTTGTTGTCTATGAGAATTCTTTATAAACTGCTATTTGTCTTACAATTTCACTTATTTGAGTCACAAATTCTTTTCAATGCAGCCAAATCAATCAAGCCATTCCTTTGTGACTTCTGTTGCTTTTATGCTTGTATAACTTTTCATATAAAAATGTTCAAGAAGGCTGGGCGCAGTGGAATGCACTTGTGGTCCTAGCTACTTGAGAGGCATAGTCAGGAGGATCACCTGAGCCCAGGAGTTCAAGGCTATAGTGCACCATGATCGTGCCTGTGAATAGCCACTGCACTCTGGCCTGGGCAGCATAGCAAGACCCTGTCTCGACTATATATATACATATATATATATATATATTTTCAAGTCTTTACCTATACATTCTTCTTGTTTTTTTTTCTTTTTAAATTGCTTCCTTTCAAAAATAGTAATTATTTAGCCTAACTGGCACGTGTGAGGTAAGGAGCTACCTTAAGTTTTTGTTTCCCAACAGGTAGCTGGCTCCATGCACTGACCACAGACCCAGAGTGTGGATCATCAGTCAGGACTTCCATCTTGCTCCCACAGCCCATCTGCATGAGTGAAGTCAAGTGAGCGTGAGGCCATTCGCCACTCACCTGGTCTTTTCCATTTCTCACTTGGCACTCCCCCCAGTCGCAGCACGTCTCTAAGCCCCTGTGTATTCATTCTGCCAAGAAAATCCCAGCGCTGTTGTGCCACGCGATTGGCCGAGATGACTAAGATCACCCAACTCACTCAATTCCCTCCTCTTATCACTAGACTCCAGGGGAACCATTTTCATTCCAATGGTGTTATTTTCCTGCCCCCTGTACCTCTTTCCCCTTCAGCTTTTACCCAACATTTTACCAGTCTTTCTTACTGGAAGTTCCCATCCTCACCCCCCTCCCCTTTGGGAGGTAGGAAGTCATTTTTGCTGACTCATTGTCCTCTGCCCTTCTGCTGCCCCACGTTGCTTCCCCCTTTCTCCGGAGCTGCTGCAGTCTTCTCCACAAGGTCTACTTTGCGGCCTTTCTGGAAACCAGCCCCTCTACTCTTTTGGGATCTGGAGTTTGAGAGTGAGTTCCTGGTGGCTCTGGGCCCGCTGTTCACCTGGGCTTCTGGCTTGCTTACGGTCCTACCTATTTAGACTTGTTCCTCAGGTCTGGGGTGGTGCATGGTTGGTTTCTGGCTGCCTTCAGTGCTGACCTCGAAAGGGAAGGCCCGGGACCAGGCGTGGTGGCTCACACCTCTAATCCCAAAGCACTGAGACGCCAAGGTGGGAGGATGGCTCGAATCCAGGAACTTGAGACCAGTCTAGGCAACATAATGAGACCCCGTTGCTGCAAAGAAAAAGGGAAGGCGTGGAGCCTTGGGCTTGTCCCTGGGCCTGGCAGGCTCTCCTCCAGTGGGTGGAGGCAGCAGCAAGCCTCCTCTACTCTCAAATCCTGTGGATCCCTTTTAATAGAGGAGGAAAGAGGGGTGGAGGGGCGGACGGAGAAGTGATGATAATGGGGCATGAGCACTCCCCGAGCCCTTCACTAGGGTTTCAGGGTACAGTTGATGCCTTGGGAGAACTGGAAACTCCTGATTTGGGAGAGTGATGGTATTGGCTGGGAGTGACTGTCATACATTCTGAACTCTGATGCCCCTTCCGAGACCGCTGGGATGCCAGGCTCTTCCCAGGGAATAGCACTGACAGCTACGCTTCTTCAACAGAAAGGCCACAGAGGGGACACGTTCCCGTTTGTCCCTGGCCACTAGGAAGTGTTTCCAGGAGAAACAGGTTATGAACGATCCATCTTCTTTCCGATGGGGTACTGTGGGAGCCCTAACGAGAGGTGCTAATGCTCTTCCAACCCCAGGAGCTCTCTTTTTCCCTGTCTCCCTCCCGATCCTCCGAACAGTCGGCCTCCACAGGTGGCACTGGCAGGGAGGCCCCAAGCCAGGTGGTTGGCCGACTTCCGACCTACCTTGTGCCTCAGATCCCCCACCGCCCCGCCCCAGCTTGATGTCAGGAGAACACTCAGGAATGGACCTTTTGGGTGAGGGGGAGAGGAAAGAGACCGATTTCCTCGAGAGAGGTGGGGCAGGGGAGCAGCTGAGAGAAAGCTGCGCCGTCTGGAAAGGAAGCCAGAAAGGAAGACAGAGTCTCTTTGAACTTTTCCCACCAAGCTGACAGGAAAATTGCAAAAACATCATTGGACTGGATCAGGATGCGAAGGGAGCAGCCAGGAAGGCGCGGCCTCTTTGAAGGCTTCCCGCTCTGCGCGAGGCGTGGGTCCTGGAGGGGTCTGCCAGCTGGAGTGTGGAGTACGGAGCAGGCCTCGACGCCCGACCGACCGACCGACAGTCACACGGGAGCAGGCTGTGTTTGGTTGTGTTCCCGGTGGTCCCCAGGGCCGAATGGGAATGTAAGGAGATGCTGTTGAGCTGGCCAGGGACAGGGGAAGCTCGAAGCGAGGCACGCAGGCAGGCACTCCTGACAAGAACAAGCAGGAGTTACACAAGGGCGAAGGCCTCCTCCTATTGGAGAGATGACACTGGTGAGGCCTGGGGACAGCTCCGAGGGCTGGGGAAGGTCAGCGTTGGCTTCAGACAGGGGTATGAGCAGACCTGGCTACTTATCCTGTGGGGCTCAGTGCAAAGTGAAAGTACGGGCCCCTTGTTAAAAACTTATGAAGCATTTGCTGGGTGTGGTGGCGCGTGCCTGTAATCCCAGCATTTTGGGAGGCCGAGGTAGGAGGAACACTTGAGCCCAGGAGTTCAAGACCAGCCTGGGCAACATAGTGAGAGCCTGTCTTTACAAAAAATAAAAAATTAGGTCAGGCACAGTAGCACGTGCCTGTAGTCCCAGCTACTCAGGAGGCCGAGGTGGGAGGATCGCTTGATCCCAGGAAGCAGAGGTTGCAGTGAGCCAAGATGGCACCACTGCACTCCAGCCTGGGTGACAGAGCAAGACCCTGTCTCAAAAAAATTAATAAAATAAAAAATTAGCGGACGTGGTGGTACATGCCTGTGAGTTCCAGCTACTAGGGAGGCTGAGGTGGGAGGATAGCCTGAACCCAGGAGGTAGAGGTTGCAGTGAGCCAAGAACATGCCACAGCACTCCAGCCTGGGTGATAGAGCAAGACCCTGTCTCAAAAAAGACATCTATATATTTATGGTGGCAACAGAGTTTTAAACCAAATGCAAGGCCCTTCTAAGCACCGGGCCCTGTGCTGCTGACTGCCCAGGTCAAGGTGTGAGGTTATCCGGTATGAAGGGTCTCCAACCTACTTCGTAAAAGGCCACTAGAAGGATGAGTCCAGATGAAGGCCAGGGGAAACAAAACAGACAGACAAAACTCAGACTCCTTGAGGAGTCTTTGGATTTTAAAAAATATTGGGGAAGAATAAAGAGTCTCCATTAACAGCATGTTTCTAACTTTTAAACAGACCCTCACATCTCTGGAACCATATAACAAAGGTGACAATTTTATGAGCCAAGTTATGCATAGCACATTTTATGTGCCTCAACGACCTAAGTGATTTTTGTAGGTCCTTCAAGGACAATAAAAAAGTAAGTATTGTAGAGGAAAAGATTTGTATGTATTTATATTTCGCCACCAAATGTCAATATTTCTTTTTTAAAAATTCATCCCTCCCACCATCCCTCTTATCTGTTCAAAATGTCTGGACATTTCACATCCCTAGTCTAGGCCAGTTTTTAATTTTAATTGTTTTCATTTTTGAGACAGGGTCTTGCTCTGTTGCCCAGGCTGGAGTGCGGCAGCTCAATCTCGGCTCATTGCAACCTCTACTTCCCAGACTCAAGCGACCATCCCACCTTAGCCTCTCGAGTAGCCTGGTCTACAGGCGTGCACTGCCATTAGTCCAGCTACTTTTTGAAATGCTTGTAAGTACGGGGTCTCCTTATATTGTCCAGGCTGGTCTTGAACTCCGGGGCTCAAGTGATCCTCCAGCCTTGGCCTCCTAAGATGTTAGGATTACAGGAGTGAGCCACCACGCCTGGCTCCAGGCCAGTTGTGTTTGTCACCTGACACTGTGTCCTCTTTCAGTTTGGAGACCACAACGCCACAGGGTTGTTGGGTTAGTGTCCTTTGGTGGACCACACATTTACCTGGCCCCCCAAGCCCCACCCCACCCCACTAGTCAGTCAGTTGGTATTATACACGTATTAGAACTTTCTCTGAGAACAGAGCTCACAAAAAACTAAAGATCCGAGAGCTTCCGGAGGGGGACAAGGGAAACTGAGGGCAGGCGCAGAAGCTAGTGCCAAGGTGAGAGCCCCAGCTGCCGTTCCTCTGCTCTCCCGCATTTCCAGTGCCTCCTCACCCTTGTGTCAGCTTCCTGCCCAGGGAAGCGGGGTTGGGTGGGGATCACCCCTGCCTACTGGGATGGGCACCGGCTTCATCTGCAGGGATTATCAGGCCTGGTGGAGCTGGCTCCAGCAGCCACAGCCTTCAAGCCCTGACCTCCCCTGCTCTCCACCTGTGACCTCAGAGAGCAGGGGCTGTCACTCTGGGTATGTGGCCTGGTGTTTTCTCTCCTCTGTGGGGTTTTCTGGACCTCTCGGGGGAGAGAGATACTGACCATCCCCTAAAATGTGGAGACTCTGCCCAGTGGAATGATCTGTCTGCCAGTGGTCAAGCCAAAGAAACCTTTGCTCAGCCAGACTGTGGGTCTGTGGAGCTCCTCAGCTCCAGATGGAGCCGTTGCCTGCCCTGAGGACGTTATGCCACAGCCCGTCGCCCAGGGTACAGGGACCCAGAGAGCCTGGGAGGAGCAGTGAACCCACAAAGCAAGAAATGTCCTTTCCCCCAGGCCAGCCCCACTTGCAGAGCCTGACTAGAACAGCTTCTCAGCAGGGACGCAGCGAGCCCTCAGGTGGCCCCTGCCACCTGCCAACCCCCCTGCAGGGTGGAGCTGCTGAGCCGGAGCAGAGCCCAGGCCCACGAAGCTTTCCGAGGCACAGGGAAAGAAAGGCCCTGTCCTCCATCTGGACACCAGAAATGAGGCTTGCTTCACCTGCTCTTCCTGCTGACCAGCACCAGCCGACTCAGTAGCCTCCCTCTGTCCTGGAGGGGCCAGAGGGGGCGGCGGTCACAGACGCATCCCCCAGCCCAACCCTCAGCCTCCCCACTACCCCACCCCTGCTCCGCACCCAGTCTGTGGGGCCACAGCGCAGCCTCAGAGGCAGCCTGGGACAGGAAGAGGCCTGACCAGGGACAGTCCCCTGGGGAGGACCAGAAGTCAGGGCCCGGGGGCTGAGTGCCTGACAAGCGGCCCTGCCACACTGGCAGCAAAGGCAGTGGCAGGGAGCACAGCCGCGGTGGCAGCCGGCGCCCAGGGCAGGCCTCGTGCCCTTGTGGCCAGGGTGACTGAATCTGCCAGCTGTGGGGCCCGTTCGTGCCAAGTCTGCCCTGGCTCCGTCTGGTCGTAATCGATGCTGGCGCCAGGCCAGGCCCCCTGCCAGCTCCGGTCACACTCGGCTAACGCAAGAGGCCCAGCCCATTAACTCCTTGCCAAGGCCCATTGTCTGGGTCCCTGCCCAGTGGTTTATTTACTCCAGGGCTGGCCGGGCCAGGGCTGGGAGGTGACAGCGGGGTGGACTGCTGGGGCAGTGGAGTGGGGGTGGGGAGGGCTGGGGAGGCTTAGGCCTGAGGAGGGGGCTGAGAGCAGGAGTGGGGCAGGAAGGATGGTGGTTTCCAGAGCCCAAGGGCAGCCCACACTGTGAGGGTTTTTTGTGTTGTGTGTGTGTGTGTGTGTGTGTGTGTGTGTGTGTGTGTTTTGCTACATCAAAGATTCCCTGTATAGGCAGATGCACCTCCAGAGGCCCACCCGGTACCTCAGGGGTGAGAGAGGGCACAGGAGAAACAAGACCTTAACTCCCCAGACAGCTGCCTTCAAAGCCCCTTAAATAATTTTTACATGACCTCCCCTCTTGTATGTAAGTTGGCATTTGAAATTTTCCATCACAAATTTGTATAGTTCCAAAGGATATCCTTTTAAGCACTTTATGAATATTTTTTCACTTTCTATATGCCTTTATTATATTTTATAGTCAAGAAAATTCAAAGAAAAATAAATATTGACATTTTCAAACAAAAATTGTATCTTTCTTGTAAATGTCCAGTGGAATCTGAATGTCAGAGCAATTCTGTGTCCAACATTATCCATTTAAAAAAATAGGAGAACAAACTCTAATGAAACAGCTTAGAAGTTTACATTATTCTGTTCTCTCCAAGAACTTGTATTTCCATTCTACTCCTGTTACAGATTTTATGCTAATGTAAGGTTTTTTATTTTTATTTTTGACAGGGTTTTGCTGTGTCGCTCATGCTGGAGTGCAGTGGTGTCATCCTGATTCACTGCAGTGGTGTCATCCTGATTCACTGCAGCCTCGACCTCCTGGGCTCAGGTGATTCCCCCACCTTGGCCTTCTGAGCAGCTGGAAATATAGGCCTGTACCACTATGCTGGGCTAATTTATTGTTTGTAGAAACACAGTTTCACCATATTGCCCAGGCTGGTTTGGTCTCCAATTCCTAGGCTCAAATGATCCGCCCACCTCGGCCTCCTGAAGTGTTGAGATTACAGGTGTGAGCCACAGCACCCAGCCTGTATTTATTTTTTATGCTTGAAAATCTTTTATTGGCTAGGCCAGGTGGCTCACGCCTGTAATCCCAGCACTTTGGGAGGCCGAGGTGGGCAGATCACAGGGTCAAGAGATCAAGACCATCCTGGCCAACATGGTGAAACCCGGTCTCCACTAAAAATTCAAAAATTAGCTAGGCGTAGTGGCACACGCTTGTAGTCCCAGCTACTCAGGAAGCTGAGGCAGGAGAATCGCTTGAACCCAGGAGGCAGAGATTGCAGTGAGCCGAAACTGCGCCACTGCACTCCAGCCCGGGTGACAGAGCGAGACTCTGTCTCAAAAAAAAAAAAATTCCTCTGTTCCCAAAGCTGAGCATTAATTTTTGTTATGAATTTGGTGTTAGAATAGTTTATACCCAATTGATCAGAGCAATGTAAATAATTATGAAATTTGATAACAACTATTAAACATAAAAGGTAAATTTTTATTGGAAATGCATCTCTTTTTTTTTTTTTGAGATGGAGTTGTTACCTAGGCTGGAGTGCAATACACCATCTCTGCTCTCCGCAACCTCCGCCTCCCAGGTTCAAGTGATTCTCCTGCCTCAGCCTCCCCAGTAGCTGGGATTATAGGTGTGTGCCACTATGTCCGGCTAATTTTGTATTTTTAGTAGAGACGGGGCTTCTCCATGTTGGTCAGGCTGGTCTCGAACTCTTAACCTTAGTTGATCTGCTTGCCTTGGCCTCCCAAAGTGCTGGGATTATAGGCGTGAGCCACCGCGCCCAGCTGGAAATGCATCTCTTAATAAAATTGTTGGGGGCTGAGACAGGTTTCCTTCTCAATTAGTGTATGTATATGTGGATGACTTATTGCTAGACCCACACAAGGTTCAACATGAATTTTATTCCCATGTTTAGTTTTTTGGAGAAACACCGTCCACGTAAATAAATAAATGGAAGCCAATGAGTTATGAGAATGTCATTCAAGTCTTTGAACTTCTTCCAAGTTATATGCCTAATAACATTATTATCAAAAATTTTTTTTTTTTTTTTTTGAGACGAAGTCTCGCTATGCCGCCCAGGCTGGAGTGCCGTGGCCGGATCTCAGCTCATTGCAAGCTCCGCCTCCCGGGTTTACGCCATTCTCCTGCCTCAGCCTCCTGAGTAGCTGGGACTACAGGCGCCCGCCACCTCGTCCGGCTAGTTTTTTGTATTTTTTTTTAGTAGAGACGGGGTTTCACCGTGTTAGCCAGGATGGTCTTGATCTCCTGACCTCATGATCCGCCCGTCTCGGCCTCCCAAAGTGCTGGGATTACAGGCTTGAGCCACCGCGCCCGGCCTATCAAAATGTTTTTTATGATCCGCTGACAATTTGATTAGTGCCTCTTTCAATTTTGCTGAAAGCAGAGCTGGAAGCCACTTGACTTGCAGAAAGACTTTGCTCCTCTGTCACTTGACCCCCAGGAGTCACTTTGTTTGATGACTTGGAGATTTCTACCCCTAGGGCAGTGCCCCAGAGTGGGGGGTCCCACGGGTGAGAGGGGCAGCTTTCTCTTGTAAGTCTGTCTTCCCCAGCAAATGGGGAAGGGGATGCCTTGTCTTAGATGCCTTTTTAGGAAGATTGCTTTTAGGAAAAAGAGCATAGAAAAACTGAGGATCAGAAAATGGATTCTCCTCAAACTATCTTGATTCACAAACTCCTTTGGGCACCCCTGGTGGTATGTCACAATCTTATGAGTAAGAGACTGGAAGTGTACCTGGGGGCCAGAACATAAGTTTTGACTCCTGTGCTAGGAGTGAGCTAAAAAATGGATATGATTCAAATACGTAGATGCCGGTGGCCAATATTCCAGTTCTTCACAGTCCTCAGAATGCCCTGGCAGTGCTAACCTCCCTTTAGTCCAGGCCTCCTCAAGCTCAGACCTGCAACTTCTTCATTCTTACTGGGTATTGAGGGTTCCCTGAACTGAAGGAAGAAAGTGACTGGAGGCTGGGAGAGACCCGGTTCGGCAGAGTTAGAAACATCAGTCTATCTCAGGGTTCTAGGCAAGTGATCTCCACATAATCAGCAACAGATGGACAGGCAGCACCTCCAAATATTTGTGTCCTTGTCAATCATATTTATGTGTGACTGTCAATCCATATGTCATGTGTATTGAGATTTACTTTAGATTTTTTTTCTTTTTTCTTTTTTTGAGACGGAGTCTTGCTCCGTTGCCCAGGCTGGGTGCAGTGGCGCCATCTCGGCTCCCTGCAACTTCTGCCTCCCGGGTTCAAGTGATGCTCATGCCTCAGCCTCCCAAGTAGCTGGGACTACAGGCATGCACCACCATGCCTGAATAACTTTTGGTAGAGACAGGGTTTCACCACATTGGCCAGTCTGGTCTCGAACTCCTGACCTCAAGTGATCCATGCACCTCAGCCTCCCAAAGTGCTGGGATTACAGGTGTGAGCCACCATGCCCAGCCTGTATTCCCTACTCTTAATAGATTGTCTTGTAAACCTTTTTTGTAGCCCATTTCTGTAGACTCAAGAGCTTTCATTCAAGGTCGTTTTTAAAGCCCCAGTGGATGTGTGAAAGGGCGGTAATGGATGTCACTGACCCCTGTTCTGGCCTTGGCAAAAGCATGTGATCTTCCAGTGTTTACTAAGATTATGTGCCAGACACTGTGCTGGGCCCTAAGAATGTAAAAAGACACAATCTTTTGTTGTATCACAATGTGAGTGTAGTTAATACTACTGACCTGGACTCTTAACAGTGGTGAAGGTGGTAGATCTTACGTGTTTTTGTCCAGAATGTTTTTTTTTTTTTTTTTTTGAAGACACCATCTCTGCCCTTAAGGAGGTTGTAGCATAGTGGAGGAAACAGAGAATCCACTAATTCATTTACCTGGGAACTTTTAATTAATAGAGTGCCAATCATATTCTAGACTGGTGCAGGTGCTGAGGATAAGCCTATAAGCAAACCAGGCACAATCAGCCTCTTATGGAGCTTACTGTCCGTGGCCAGGTAGGAAATGTGCACCTGTCCTGCCCAGTACAGAAACTAAAATTAAATTAATTATGATTAAATACAATTTAACATAGTCTCTGCAGCCACAGTTTAAGTGCTCAGAAGCCACAGGCAGCTAGTGCCACTATAGAGGACAGCACAGCTAGAGAAGTTTTCCAACACTGCAGACAGCTCTTAGCATGGTCAGTGTGCAGATGGATAAGCCAGATCGTCAAGTGGGGGGCCTTGCCAGTCTCTCCAGTGCCTTTGTGCCAGTTTCAAAAGGTTTTCTCTCTGGGCAGGTGCAACTCCTTGCCAAGGATGAAGCTTGTGGAGCAGGATACGGTTCCGGGCCTAAGAGAAGTCAAGGTGTAGAGAACAGGAGACGCAGATCACCACGTGGTCACCAGGTCCCTGGAGTAAAGGACTCCAGACTCTGAAGCTGTCTGATCTCATCTCCCACGACACACTCCCACAGTGCACCACGTGTGCTGCTCATGCTGTTCTCCCAGTCTTGTTCCTTTTCCCATCTCTGCGCCTCCCAAATTCCCCTCAAGGCCCAGGTGAAATTCCACCTTTTTCCTCCTCAAAGCCTTCCCTGAACCGTTTGTGAGGCAGACTGACATTTACTGAGCATAGTATTTGTACTACAGTATTTGTGTTATTGGTGGGAGTCTGGTGAGGCTGCAAGATGAAAAGGCCCTTAGATTTTCAATGTGGGTGGTTCTAACTCCCTGTCCTAAATTTGGGCCTTCACAGCCAAGTACACGCATTGCCAGTGCACATCCCCCAGGTGAAGAAAGGCTCTAGAACTCTGCACACTTCCCCTTCACACCCCACGACTTCTGGCAAGCAGTGCCTTACATATCTTTGTCCCCACTTTTTTCCTCACTAAAAGATACCCAAAAAGGATTCTTTGAAGGATTCTTGCCTCAATGATCCAACATGAGAAGTAGTGAGACCAACTCTTACCAGCTGACAATGACTTAATCATCTTCAGAGATTCTCAAAAGAAGCCGGAACGTAAAGAGCCACTCAGCTGGTATTGTTCTCAAAGAAGACTTAAATGTAGACAGTTCTCACTCTTCATCTGCGTCAGAAAATCCACTTCCTCTGGGTGAGTTTCAGAAGGGGTAAATGTTGTTGCTCAAATTCCAGAGTGATGAAGACGTATCAACAAAATGCTTCCTGTGGATCTCTGGCCAGCTGCCTCTTCAGCCCTGCAGACCCCTTCGCTGAGCCTGCGCCCTGCCTGGAGTTAGGCTGCCGTTTCCTATCCTGTTTTCACAGATGGGGCCTTGGCCAGTCAGCCTGAGGAACTGTCCCTGTGCTGATGCTGGGGGTGCAACCCAGTGAGAAGAGGACTGGCTTTGAAGTCGGGCTGGGTTCAAATCCTGATTCTGCTACAGTCAGCCAAGTGACCCTGGGCAAATAACTGAAGACTTCTGAGCCATTGCTGTGTTTGTAAAATGGATGGTAATACCTGCATCACAAGATTGCTGAGGGACCTCAAAGATAATACATTTCCAATGTATGATTTAGGGCTAAGATCCTGGCCCTGCCACTTATAAGCTATGGAGTGTTAGGCAAGTTACTTAGATGTTCTATGTGTCACCTCCTCCCTAAAGCGTGAAAATAGTAGAGGCTAATTTCTAGGGCCATTGTGAGGATTACTGAATGCCTGACTCATGATGAATGCTCAGTGAATATTGGCCTCCAGCAACTGGGGTAAGCAAGGTAGTTATTATAGTCCCTGCCCAGAGGGCCAGGGAGAGTCACACATTTGCTATGGGTGAAGCCTGGATGAGAACCCGGCTCCCTGCATCCTAGTCCCAGGCTGTAAATCAAGCCTCTGGCCACAGCCTCCTTCTGGCTGGCTCCCTGGGCTCACTTCCAGGCCCATGGAGCTGCTGAATAGCGGACAGCCCATCCCAGGAGCCAGGCTGCTGGCTTCGCTCCCTTCCAGAGGGCCTGGGAAGCCTCTTCATGTCAGTCTGTGGCTTTGTCACTTGCCCCTGATGGAGTCTGCCCTCTCTGTGGGCAGTTTCCTCTCCCTACTCATGGCTGATGTTCACTTCCATGCCCAAACGAGTGTCAGCCTGCCCACTTGGCTGCTTAGGATCAGAGTGGTATGGGAGAGTGCAAGCAGCATTTTGGAGCCATTGAGGAGGAAGAGGGCAGGCCTTGGCTATGCCTCTCAGCGATGCTGACAGAAGGAGGGTGGTTAATACAAAGCCAGGGCTTAGCTACAAGTTGGGAGGGCTGAGGACACAGGAGCTAGAAGAAGTCAAGGAAAGGAGGAGACAGAGGCTCGGATTTGCAGAGCTAAAAGAGACCTCCTCTCCTCTCCATTTTGTAGATAAGGAAAATCATGCTCATTTTGCCCAATGTTACATCATGGTTTGTAGGAAAGATTGGGATGACAATCTAGTCTCTGGAGTGTGTGCTTGACTTTCCTTCCAGTACCCAAAGCTGCCCTCTCCTCCCACCCCGAACACTCAGTGTCTGGCAAGTCCCCTCCAACGCCAACATCACTGCCTCACTGTGGTCCACCGCCCATGGGCCCTGGCTGGAGGAGGAGCCAGCATGAGCAGGAGTACCCACCTGCCCGAGAGAGACCTTCAGGAGAGCCCATCATGCCCTGTGGCCTTGTGTCCCTAGACACCTCCAGAAGCCTGACACTCTTGGTCATCCTTCATCCCCAAGACTTTCACCCCCATATAGCTCTGTTCCCCTAATTTGACCCAATCCCCCAGATTCTTTCACTCTGCTCTAGGGAACTTATGGTTTGTCATCAGCAAAATCTCCCCATACACTTGACTTTCCCTTTGAACATTCCTTTCACCGTCCTGTTCTACTGGAAACCTGCCTGACCCCCAGACACAGCTTCCTTGCAGCCACCTCCTGTCTTGGATCTTTTTTCTTCTTCCACATCCCTCACACCAGTATGCCTGGAGGCGGCGAGTTGTTCTCCTTGCTTTCATGGCCACCTGTAGGTTTCTTCCCCTTGCTCCTCACCCTAAGTCTGCATCTCCTTTGCAGCTATGCCATCAGACCAGACCAGCCGCCATCCCTTCTAGTATTTACCATACTCTAGGCCACTCCTGCTCATTCACAGATTTTAGTACCTGGTCCATGGTGTTCCTCTCCACCACCACTCCTCCATGCTTTTCCTAGACCTTAACATTCATTCTTTTGTCCAGCACATGTTTCTGAGCACGTAATATGTGCCAGGTACTGTTCTTAGAATAGAGTTTATAGGTGTAGACCAGAGAGAAAATGTCCCTGCCCTCAGATGCTTACATTCTGATGGCAGCAAGGATAATTAACCAATGAACCAGTCCTATGTAAAATAATGTTAGGCAGAGGGGCCATGAAAGGAAAAGGCAGATGAAGGGGTAGTGGCAGGATGGGGGAGCTGTTTAAGAGATGGTGGACAAGGAAGATCGTCCATGTAGATGTCCACCCAGCACCTCCCACTCTTGGTCTTTGGCCTCCTCACTCTCCACCTCTCGTTCTGCTGCCTCTGCCTTCCACTCCCATGGCAAGGGTTTTGCCTCAGCACTTCTGAACCCCCTGCTCCCTGACCACCCTTCCTGGGTTCTCAGCTCATCTACTCTATTACCTCCATTCAATGATGTGTCCCCTGTGGAAACTCTCCGCCTTTGAACTTGTCCTCTTTCACTGCCTTCAATCCCTTTCTCCAGCTCGATTCTGTAGGTCCTGACAAGAATCACCCATTTGCGGAAGCCCCCTCCTCTCTTGCTCCTTTGCCTTCAATTGGAATCTCCTGACACAGCCTCCACCCTGCTTAAACCCAACACCCCGCACCTGCACTGAGTAGCCAAGCATTGCTGAGGAAACTCACAGTCATCCTGAGTAGCCGCACTGGACGCTTCTGACCACAAACTTCAAGTGAGCACTCAGCTTGCCCAGTCATCCTACTATATTTCTCTATTAAATTCACTGCGCCACTCTCCAGATGAGTGTTTCACATCTTCTCTAACCCTCAACACCTTCCCTTAGCTTCTCGCTGTTAAAGATCTTGCTTCTTATTTTGCTGAGAAACTAAATGCCATCAGCTGGAATGTACCTGCCTCTCACTGTCAGATCTCCCAAGGTGCCTGCATCTGCGCCTGCTGGTGCCTTTCTTTCTCACAATGGATGCATGCATGGATAGATAGATGGATGGATGGGTGGATGGATGGATGGGTGGATAGATGGATGGATGGATGGACAGATGGATGGATGGATGGATGGATGGGTGGATGGGTGGACAGATGGATGGACAAACAGACGGATGGATGGACAGACAGATGGACAGATGGATATATGGACGGATGGATGGAGGGATGGCCTCCTCTTGCATCCCTGGCCAATCCCTTCATTTTGTGCACCACATTCCTTCACTTACTCAAGACTTTGCCTGAAATCATCTTTCTCCCTCATGCACTATCCAGCTCCTTCTCTCTACCAGACCATTCCCTTCAGCACATAAACGCACTATGATCACTCTCATTTTCAAAACAAACTCTTCCTTGACCCTAAACCCTCTTCAGCTTCTGCTCCACTTCCTCCTCCCTTTTACGCACTCCTCCTTGAACTGGTTGTCCCTGCTGGCTACCTCTCCGAATCCTCACCTCCACTCCCTCCTAGCCTGCACCAGCCAAGCTTTTGTTTCTGTCACTCCACTGAAACTGCCCTTGTCCAAGTCACCAGTGACCTCCTATTGGCGCATCCAAAAGGTCTGTCTCCTGGTCTCACCTCCTCAATTTCTCAGCAGCGTTTGCACAGTAGGGCACTCGCTCCTCCTTGCAACGCTATCTTTTCTTGGAGTCCAGGACTCCACACTGGTCTGGCTTCCTCCTACCCCGATGGCAGCTCTTTCTCTGGCTCCTTCGCTGGCACCTCCTCTTCTTGATCTCTAAATGTGAGCGTGGTGTGGGGACTTTTTTCTTGTTTACAGTCTCTGCTGGTTAGATGGTTAGATTCCATCTAAGCCTGTGCCTTTAAATGTCCTCTAGAGGTTGGGATCTTTGAGAGGCAACATGGAAGCGAGTGGAGAAGCTTGCTGGGGTGTGAACCCCTGCTCTGCCCCTGGTGTGATGTTGTTGCTGTTAAATTCTTCATGTAGGATTGGGTCTTACATGGGGCCTGAGACAAAGGCTTAAGCATGAGTAGTTTATTTGGGAACATGATCCCAGGGAGCAGGGTGAGGCGGAGGAGGAAAGAAACAGAGAAAGCGGGGAGTCAATGTGGGAGTGTGTTAACATCTCTCTACGTGAACACCACTCAGTCTTTCAGTGAAGCTTTGTGAAATGTACTTCAGAACCCACTGGAAGAAGGAGCACAGTTATCCATTGGCTCCTCTCGAGTCATCCCATGGCATGTTAGCTCCCCTTCACTTCTGGCCGGCTTATGTGTCAATGCCAAGCAGGTTCCATGGGTATCCTCCCATCATGGTGTCAGGCGAGAGGCATGTGGAAAGGCCCTGTCAGGCCGCATTTACACGGCGCTGGTCAAGACCTGTGCAAAACTGGTCACTGGGGCAATGACTGGAACAAGAGGTCAGGCTGCGGGCATTTGAAGTGGCACATAGGATTCGCCCCGTATGGACAGGAATAGCTACAGCTCTCGCCTCAGAGGTTACTGAGAAGACTAAATGATTTAATGTATGTGTTTGGAGGAGTGTCCGGCTCTTGGCAGTGACCATCTACATGGTGGTGACCCTGCCCTGACATCCCCTCTGCCTAGTGGACACCTCGGAGGCCTGTCATGTCCAAAACAGCTCGTATGCCCCATCCCTCCCATTGTCCAACTATTCCTCCAGTCTTTTTACTACAGTTAAATGGCCAGGATTCATCTCTCTCTCTCCCACCCCTCACATCCAATTAATTATCAAACTCTAGCTTCAGAAAATACCCCAGTCTGGCCTTCTCATTAATCCTCATTGCAAAGCGACTGACCCAGGCCAAGTCACTATTGCTCCTTGCCTGGTCCACTGCACTAGCTTCCCGACCATCTCCTGCCCCCACTCTCCCCTCCCTACAGTTTGTTCTCCCACAATAGCCTGAGGGAGGATGTTACTGCTGATTAAATCACCCTCTAACAGCTTCCTATTATCCTTTTTATATTTTTAATTTTTAAAATCCTTTTTAAAAAAATAACAAGGCTGGGCATAGTGGCTCATGCCTATAATCCTAGCACTTTGAGAAGCCAATGCAGGAGGATCACTCAAGCCTAGGAGTTTGGGGTTAGCCTGGGCAACATAGCAAGACCCCTGCTTCTACAAAAACAAACAAACAAACAAACAAACAAACAAAAAAAAAAACCTTAAAAATTAGCTGGGTACAGTAGTGCTTGCACCTATAGTTCCAGTTACTTAGGAGGTTGAGGTAGGAGGATCACTTGAGCCTGGGAGGTCAAGGCTGCAGTGAGCTGTGACTGTGTCATGTCACTGCACTCCAGCCTAGGTGACAGAGCAAGATCCTGTCTCAAAAATAAATGAATCAATAAATAAAGCAGCTTTATTGAGATGTAATTCCCATATCATATAATTCACCCACTGAAAGCATACAATTCAATGGGTTTTTTTTTTTTTTTTTTTTTTAGTCTATTTGCAGGGTTGTGCAAGCATCACCACAATCAATTTTAGAACATTTTAATCATCCTTCAAACGAAACCCAGCACCCATTATTAGTCACTCCCCATTTCCTCCCAATCTCCCCAGCCCCAGCCAACCAAGAATCTGCTTTCCGTCTCTCTGGGTTTGTTTATTTTGGATATTTTGTAGAAATGGAAAAATGCAATATGTGGTTTTTCTGACCAGTTTCTTTTTCTCATTATTCTTAAGATAAACCTCAAACTCCCTGCCATGGCCTTCCAGGCTCTCCATGGTCCAGCATCCCCCGGGCTCCCAGCTTTGCTGTCCCTGTCCCAATTCCTCCAATGTCACTCACTGTCTTGAGCAGGCCCCTCTCCTCTCCTTCCCCTCAGGACCTTGACCCTTGCTTGTCCCTTTGCTGGAACTTTTCTTCCCAGATCTATGAATTGGATTCTGCTCAAACGTTACCTCCTCAGAGAAGACTTTCCTCTTCTCCACCCTCCTCCACCTCTCCCTGTGTCTCTTCCCCTGACTACTGGAAATGCTTATGTATTTGCTGGACATTGTGGTCTGCACTTTTATATGCCACCTGCTATGTTCTGAATGCTTGTGCCCCCCACAGTTCACATGTTGAAATCTTCACCCATGAGGTGATGCCGTTTGGGAGGTGCTTAGGTCACGGGGGTGGGGCCTGCACAAGGGCATTAGTGCCCTTACAAAAGAAGCACTGATAAAAATGAAGACACTCAGTCCCCAGTGACACCCTTCCACCAGGTGAGGACAGTGAGAGGTGCGGTCTATGAGCCAGGAAACAGGCTCTCACCAGACACCGAATCTGATGGCACCTCAATCTTGGACTTCCCACCCTCCAAAACAGTGAGAAATAAATCTCTGTTGTTTCTAAGCCACACAGTCTATGGTATTCTGCTATGGCAGCCTGAAGGGACCAAGACACAGCCTCGCAGCCCCAGGTACCAACTACACTGTCTTCCCTCAGGCTCTCCTCATAGACTGTCTTCCTAGAATCCTGTGCTCCCCCAGGAGAAAAAAACCCATTTATCAGCTGTAAGGCTTACTGCTCAAACACAAATAAAACATCATGGCCCGAAGGCACTCAGTCCCCAGCCATCTGTGCAGCCTCATAAGCAAAGCTGCAGTCAGTGGCTGCAGCTCTGTGTGCTCCAGGCTTCCGTCTGGGCTTCACCTTCTTCCTACCTTTCTTCTTTAGAGGCCTCATATTGCCTCCTTCCTTTCTATTTAAAAATATTAGCTTATCCCAATACTTTGGGAGGTGGAGGCCGGAGGATTGCTTTAGGCCAGGAGTCAGAGACCCCCCTACCCCGGGGCAACATAGCGAGACACTGTCTTTACAAAAAGTGAAAAATTAGTAGGGTGTGGTAGCACGGGGTGTGGTAGCACGTATCTGTAGTCTCAGCTAATCAGGAGGCTGAGGCAGCAGGATTGCTTGAGCCCAGGAGTTTGAGGCTGCAGTAAGCTATGATCACGCCATTGCACTCCAGCGTGGGTGACAGCGTGAGACCTTGGCTCTAATAAATAAGTAAATAAATACATAAATAAATAGCAGCGGTGGCCGGGCGCGGTGGCTCAAGCCTGTAATCCCAGCACTTTGGGAGGCCGAGACGGGCAGATCACGAGGTCAGGAGATCGAGACCATCCTGGCTAACACGGTGAAACCCCGTCTCTATTAAGAAATACAAAAAACTAGCCGGGCGAGGTGGCGGGCGCCTGTAGTCACAGCTACTTGGGAGGCTGAGGCTGGAGAATGGCGTGAACCCGGGAGGCGGAGCTTGCAGTGAGCTGAGATCCGGCCACTGCACTCCAGCCTGGGTGACAGAGTGAGACTCCGTCTCAAAAAAAAAAAAAAAAAAAATAGCAGCCTGTTAGGGAAAACAGGAAACAGGTCTTTTCATACGTTGCTGGTGGGGATGAAAGCAGTGCAACCTCTATGGAGGACAATTTGCAATCTCTCTCAATTACAAACCCTTGAACACATCCTACAGATGTACCTGCCCACGTCTGAAAGGACATACATGGCACAGTCTGAGAGCAAAAGATTGGGGACCAGCCACCCAGTACTATCAATAGAAGACTGGTTTAGAACAAGGAACACTTTGTGGTGGTAAGAAAAAATGGGGAACCTTCTCTGTGTGGATATGGGACAATCTCCAGGATGTATGAGCAAGAAAAACCATGTTTGCAGTAAACAACCTTTGGAATAATGAAGAGGAAAACTAAGAACGTGTATTTACATAAGTAAATCCTGCAAGGACATAACATTTTTTATATCAGAAATTGGGAACTGTTAGGGAAAAATTAGGAGGAAAACTTCTCACTGAGCCATTGATGTCATTTTTGTATTTGAACCGTATGACTGTTACATATTAAAATGTAAAATTTTTAAATATATGAAACAAATTAAAATCCTATTTGGAGGAGTTCTCATTTTCTGAAGATTTTAAAATCTTTCCTTCAAGAAACTGAAAGTGTTCAGTAGTCAGGGTTGGATGTAGATGGTGTCCTCCCTAAGATGTCAGCTGACAGGTGGGGTGTGGCCTCTCGGCTCACCCAGGACAGGGGCCTTGCTTTATTCATCACCGTGTTCCCAACACTATCACAATGGATGACACACAGCAGGCACTCACTGAATGTGTGGAATGGAATACTAAATAAACGCATTAATAGAAAGATCCCTAACTCAATACCAGAGATATTTCAGTCTCGGTGAAGGGTCCACGCTGATACAAAATTGTCAAAATGGATGACTTGGAGCAAGGAGGAAAATAGCAATGCTGTTTAAGTCCCAGATCAGAAGGTAGCACCCCACATAGTGCTGCCGCTGTCCCAACAGCAGATTTCCTGTACTTTTCTTGATACGTGGGGTCTGGGTAACAATAATGAGGAAATGCCAAACATAGCGTCATCACAGTGATGAAGCCACAAATAAGCCACTGTGGGCAGATCACCTGCCTCGTGCCCTCTCCCCAGGAATGCCAAGCTCGTCTTTCATAGGCCTTTGCCTCCACGCACCTGAGGGCAAACTGTGAATTGGCAGTGACTCCCAGCCAGAGCTCTATGCCCGTGGCCCTGTGGCACTGCTGCAAATGGGCCAAGCACGGTCTGAGTACACAGTGGACTCCTGGCCACGGCCCTGGGTGGTTGGCATCCGTTATACCCTGAAAGGAGCATCAAGCTGTGTGGGAGCCAAGAATGAAGGCTGCTGGGTGCCGCGCCGGCACGCTCCCTCACCTCCTCCAAGCGCTGGCTGCCACCCTGCAGCTGGTCTCCGCCTGAGGTAGAGGAGTGTGGTGCAAATGGTGGCTTCTGCTGGGCCCTGCCTCTCCCTCCTCCCACACCTGACTCAGGGGCTCCTGTAGAGGGGTGTCTCTGTTTCCCCTCAGGCCTCCTTTGCTCAATCGTCCTCTCTCTTCCTGCTCTGGGGTGGGGACTTGTCTCTGAGTGGGGAGTGGGGCTTTTCTGCAGACAGGAGGCCACCAAAGTCCCGAGCCCAAGGCCCCGCGGCCCCGCCGGGAGAGTGCTGAACTGAAGCATTGCCTGGAGCTGGATCTGAGAGAAGCCAGAGCTCTGGGCCCTGTGAGGCTTGTGCCTGTCAGATTCCTGCATCTCCCTCCCTCTTCCCAGGTCCTGGCTCTGGACCCAGTGAGCAGCCCTTTGCCATGACCCTGTGTGCCATCCACCCGTCCCCGGGGAATGTGAGCACTTGCCCGGCAGCCCGGGGCTGGGGACGTGGGCAGGCTGTTAGGATGGTTCAGCCTCTGCTCCAGGCTAATGCTCCTGAAGATGTGTCCCAGCCAGGAAGCTCCTGGCACTTTCTGTCTCATTGTCTCAGCATAAGCAGTATTCAGAGGTGTCCCTGGAACACCTGGCTCAGAGGGCAGCTGGGTATTTGCCCAGGCTCTGTGGCAACCTGCCGTCTTCTGGGATAGCCAGAGGGCTGAGCCTGCCAGAGTGCCAGCACCACGGCTTCAAGGCTGTCTTGACCAGCAGAGGCCTGGTCCGGCCACACCTTACTTCCTCCTGTTCCTCCCGGTCCTTCCCACTCACCTCTACCCTCCACTCACCCTCTCTTTCTGGAGCACTGCGTCTTACCCCAGGGGAATGCCCAGCCCACACCCAGGCCAGTCAGCTTCTTCCAGAAGGCAGCAGAGCCGGAGCAAGCCCAGGGCTGAGGGGCCTCATGACTGATTTCCCTTCTCAGAAACTTCTCTGACCTCCCAAACTGGAATCTCTGCCTTTGGTTTGCAAGCCAGGAATCACAGATGGGTCACTCAACCAGAGCACTCTTGTGGTATGTCCAGGTCAGAGGGCAGCCAGGCCCTCCCATGCCATCCCCAGCAGCTGGACGGAGGGCGAGAAGCCCCTCCTGGCGCCTCAGGCCCTGAGCCTCTCAGGTTCCCTCAAAGGGAGGGGCTCTGCAGAGCCAGCTGCAGCTGTGGGAAACCACACACCGCAGGCTGCAGGTGCAAGGGGCCTGGGGGAAGGGGAGAGGATTAACTGTTTCTTGGGAGCAGGCCTTTTCCATCCCATCCATTCCCAAATGGGGGCTCCCCCAGGATGTGGCGTAGCATGCCCCGCAGGGGTGTGGGGTGGGAACCTGGCCGTGGAAGAGTCACAGGCCTTGTGATCCAGGGATCCCAGAGACAAACCCCTGCCTCAGAGGCCCTGAAGCCCACAGAGAGAGACCAAGATACTCTCACTGACTCTGGGCGGCTTCAGAGGCCACTGAGAAACCCCGGGCACCGTGTCCCACTTCATGTCTAGTTGCCACTCTCTGGAGAAACTTCCTCCAAGTCATAGGACCTGCCCAGGGGAGGCAGAAGGGAGCTTCATTCTTGGACTGTGCCACTCACCCCACCAGGGGTCTGCCCCCTGAGGATGCGCAGAGTGCTGCCAAGAGGAGCACCGGGCCGGCCTCAGTGGGGGCTGAGCAGGCGGTTTCTTCCCCCTCAGCCTGGGCCTCTGGGTGGTGACTGTGAGTGTGAGTGGGTAAACCCTAGCTCACCGAGGTTGGGACACTGCTCTGGGGTTGTCAAAGGGGCTGGAAGCCATTCAAGAGGAAAGCCTTCGCAGGTTCCGAGAATGACTCCTTTCTGCCAGGCTGTCCCCAAAGGCTAGCGGGATGCTCATGCTGCCCATGTGCCCGCCTGTCACAGGTCCAGGTTGGTCTGACCTCTCATCCCGCCAGTTACCTGCCTCCTGGTGGAGCACCCACCGAGAACAGTGTCCTGGCAAGAGACCCAGGGGGCCCCGGGCCCTGTGGGAAGAGGCCAGAATTGCCTTTGTGTGAGTCCTGCTTCAACCCCTAACTTTCTTCTCACTCTTCCCACTCTTCCATGAGAATAAGTAACTCATTCCCTTACTCTTGATTTTCCCTAAATGTGAGAAAGGTGACGCTGTCTAGGAGAAAGTGACTGAGTTCACTCTGCACACACGGGCACCAGCTGCTTGTCAGGGTTGGAAGGTAGACACACATTCTTTCCCTGGAGGAGCCCACAGGCTGGCAGGGCAGACGTTCACACGCTATTCAGAGGCAGGGCTCTGCAAGGGAAGGCAGTAAGTTCATCAGGGGCAGAGGAGGAGCCGATGATGATGGAGAATGTCTGCAGAGCTCACAAATGTTCTATGAAGCACATAGTGCTGGCTGTTTGGAACAAAGCAGAAAGGGGTAAGGCAAAGGGCTCAGGATCAAACTGGGGAGACGGGAATGAGCCACAGTAAGTTGTCTTGACGTCCCCGTGGGGCAGTAGGGGACTATTTCAAAGGGCTCTCAGAATTCAGGGCAGGGTCATTTCCCACGTGGGTAATCAGGGAAGCCTTCTAGAAGGAGGTGGTATTTGAACCGTGGGGAATGTCAGGAGGCTGCACGAGGGAACCTGGCCCTGAGTTGTGGGGACCTTGGTGCCAAAGCCGAGACTGAAGGATGCCTCCTCCTGGACGAACTACCTGGGGGAAAATTAAACTTACTGGAAGAGTGAGGGTCTGCCAAGACACTCAAGTGAGGAAGTGGCGTTTACTGCTTCTCCTCTGCCTGCACTTCCTCGGGAGGGAGCGGTGATTTCTCCTCCCCGTACCCATCAACCTCTGACCGTCTCCATCTGCCCCACCTTGCCTTTCCATCCTCAGCTCCCACTTCCTTTCCCTAGGAACTGTCCATTACAATCTCTGGTATGACTTTTTAAAAAGCCCATTCAGTCTTTGTCCCCCTTTCCTGGCACAGAGCTTTAAAAACCTTTGGGATCTCCTGAGTGACAGGAATGCCTTTTGTCATTTGTAATGAGCATTTTCATCATACGTGAGGTTATGATAAGAAGGCAACTCAAGGTGGGTCCTTAATTTTAAGGGAGACTGGCCATGACAGAAAGACCAAGCATGTGATCAGAGTGGAAATTTTGTCCCTACTCCCATCCCCACCGCACCGCCAACTTCTGGGGCGAGAAGGAGGGACTAGAGATTGAGTTCCTCATGTGGTTCATGATTCAATCAATGGTGCCTATGGAGTAAAGCCCCATGTAAAAGCTGGACACTGAAACTGAGAGGAGCTTCCCGGTTGGTGAACACACCAATGTGCTGGGAGGGGGACATGCCACATTCCACGAGAGGAGGGTGTGGAAGGTCTGCACACATACACCCCCCCACCCCGCCAACACCTTGCCCTACATAGCTCTTCCCTTTGGCTGTTCTGAGTCTATATGATAATAAAACTAATTGTAAGTTTAGCATGCTCAGTGAGTTCTGTGAGCCATTGTAGCCAACTACTGAACCCTAAGTTTGGGTGGTGAGGACTCAAATTCGTAGTCAAGTCAGACAGAAGTGCCAGTAGCCTGTGGACCCTGCGTGCGCCTGAGTTCTGAAGTAAGGGTAGTCACGGGGACTTTGACATTTAACTTGTGGAGTCCGACACTGTAAAAAAACCAAACTCGGTTTTTCCTCCTATACTCTCTCAACACGTTCCTGACACCAGATGTGGGGGCAGGGGTCTCCCCCACCCACCAAGCAAGCCGTCATTTCTGCAGCAGACACCAGTGGGGCATCCTCCAGTTCGATTCTGACTCTACCTGCCGACAGTATCAGATCACACAGGTTGAGAACTCAGTCCCCTCTCCTCACTTCTGATGCCAAGTGCAAGCCCTGGGTTGCTTCTCCACTGCTCTGTCTGACCAGCTAATTGGGGTTCACTAAAGCAGCTCACAGAACTCAGGGACAACTTACTTACATGTGTTAGCTTATTATAAGGATATTCCACAAGATATACATGAAAAGATGCATAGGGTGAGCTATGGAGGAGGGGTGGAGCTTCTTCAACCTCTGTGGGTGCTCCATCCTCCAGGAATCCCCACGTGTTCAGCTATCAAGAAATCCTCTGAACCTTGCCCTTTTGGGTTTTTATGGATGCTTCATTACGTAAGCCTGATTGACTAAACCATTGGCCACTGGTGATCAACTTAAACTTCAGCCCCTTTTCCCTCCCTGGAGGCTGAAGGGTGGGGCCGAAAGTTCCAATCCTCTAACCTTGTCTTGGTCTTTCTGGCGCCAGCTCCCATCCTGAAGCTACCTAGGGGCTTAGTGTGTAAAAAGACACTTACCACTTGGGAGATTCCAAGGATTTTAGGAGATGTATGTCAGGAATGAAGACCTAATACCTGTTTCACAATATCACAGACGCTAACTGCAGGTAGTTAGTGTCAGAAATGACACTGAAAATCCAACTGCAGGAGGCCCGCTGGTGTCAAGGAATAGTTGTCAGAACGTACAACCAAAGAGGCCTCTCTTCCCTCAAACCCACATCACTCTCCTTCTCCCGCCTGAAATGTCTTTCTGCTCCCCGCATTAACTAGTCCACTAGTCTGTTTTTCTAAATTCTTTCTTCCCTTCAAAGTCTACCTCCTTCACAGCGTGGAACTAGTGATGCTGTCCTGTAGCCCTTTCTTGTATGTGTAACTCCGCACCTCCCACTAGGTAGCGTCCGCTTTTGAAGACAGACCTGGGGAAGGCTTGCTGAGGACAAAGGAGTTGCTCACTAAATGCTCATCGCTGGCTAGAAGGGGAAGGCTGCACTGAAGTGAGGAAGGCTGCTGGCCTGGCCAGCACTCCTCCAGAAGAAGCCTCCGCTTCAGGCCTCTCGCCCTCCCTCCTTCTCCTGTTGGCTGTGAGAAGCAGTGTCTTGGGATGGGCCCGGTTTTGGGGGTGCTGGCTCTGCAGTTTCCAGCATCATTGGCCCTGACAGTAAATACAAAATTTTGGCAGCATCTTCTACTGGGATTGCAGCCCACCCAGGCCAACACCCAGCCCCACACCCACACTCCACACACACACCGCACACCCCACACCCCACACACACATCCCCTACCTCCCACACCACACATTCCCTACACCACACACACACACACCATCCCCACCCCCCACACATCCACACACCCACCCCTGCCACACCACACCCACACACCACACACACACCGCACCACACACAACCCCACACACCGCACCCACATACACCACACCCCCCCACCCCACACACACACCACAACCCCCGACACACACCACACACTACACCACACCCCCACACCACACACACACTGCACCACACACAACCCCACACACTGCACCCCATACACCACACACCCCCTACATACCACGCACACACCACAACCCCACACACAAACCACACACACCACAGCCCCCCACAACACACACACATCACCCCCACACCTACACACACACACACACCACCACACACCACACACAAACACACCAAACCCCCACACTACACACTCCTCACACACACATCAAACCCCCCCCACACCACACACACATATAGACGCACACACCACACCCCCCACACCACACACACACACCACCTCCCACACACCACACCCACACACATCACTCCCCCACATCACACACACACACACACACCACCGCCCCCGCACATACCACACCCCCTGCATACCACACCCCCCACACGCACACACACACCACACACACCAACCCCCCACACACCACACACTCTTCACACACACACCACCCCCACACACACCACACACACAACCACACACAGACGCACACACCACAACCCCCCCACACTACAAACACACCACCCCCCAACATGCCACACACACACACCACCGCCCCTGCACACCACACACCCCCGCACACCACACACCTCACACACACACAACCCCACACACCACAAACACACACACCCTACCCACACCACACACACACACACACACACACACACATACACAGACTCCATGCTTCTAGTTTATATCTGGGTTTCTATTTTAATGAGTTGGAAAATCACTGAACGGGTCAGAGTCTGGCTTCCAGAGCATTCTCCTCTCCTTTCTCTCCCTTTGCTGTTTGGCAAAGGGCCAGTAGAGAACAGTGCATTCCCTCTTACACACTTTCTCACCCGCCTTCCACCTCACACACTCCACCTTTTCCTGGAGCTGCCTCCAAAAGCCGAGGTTTGTGGTTCCTTAAACAGCTCTGACAGAGTCTAGTTGACCCAAGCCATGCGGGTAACTGGTGGGGGCAGAGAGCCATGTTACCTGTCCCCTCAACACCCTGGAAGATGAGCCGGCAGTAGACAGGTGGGGGCTACACTGGGCTCCTCCTCCCAGGGAGGCCAATGCGAGAGGTTTCACAGAGTGACCTAGAGGCACTTAGGAAGCCCAGGGCCTTCCTCCACATCACTGCCCATGGGCAACTGCTCTGAGCTGCTAAGCCTGGATCTGGCTTCAGAAAAAGCATGGCTCCTGTGTGATCTTTGGGCCTCCACCTTCACTCCTTCTTCCAGCTCCCACCTCCTCTGAAGGTCTCTCTCAGCATATGCTGGATCTTAGAAGGAGAGAATATTAGCCATTTTTACCTCATGGAAATTTAAATGGCCATGTTAAGTTTTAGCTGTAACTGGAATGAAAGGCCTGGTCCCCAGTTATAGGAATTTTAAGGAGCAGCTTAAGTGGAGAGGGTTGGGAGGAGGGGATGTGTCTCTCCTGGTATTACTGTGCCCCACTCCCCAAGTTCTGCTCATCAAGCAATCTGGAAGAATTCTTGCTCTTCCCCACCAAGTGTTGGGGAACCTTCTTCTATAACACTTCCTCTTCTTAAGACATTCTCAGTCCAAATCTCCCAAGATTTTCTCCCAAATCTCTTTACGGTGAGGATCTGGGGGAAACAAAATCTCACCCTGTTTCAAGTTCTGAATAGCATACAATTCCATTTTATCTTGCCCTCAATTGGATTCTCATCCTAATTTCTCTCCCAGCTATACTAGCCCCCAAACAGTCACTACGGCAGTCCCCAAGTTACCTGAGAGCGCCGGAGTCTCACATGTAAAACTGGAAGGGACTTTACAGCTCAGTCCCAACTCCCCAAGTTACAGAGGAAGAAACTCAAGTCCAGCGAAAAGTTACTTGTCCAAGGTCCCATGCCAATGAGTGGCAGAATTCAGATTAGAACTCAGTGCTTCAGCTGCCACTCTAGTGCTGTTTCTGAAAAGCCATAACCACTTCACATGCCCACTCAATTTAGGGTTTGAGTCCTGGAGTTTAGGTACTATTTTTGGAGACATTGTTGGAAGTTCTAGGATGAGGTATTTATGAAGATTCGGTTCTCATTTCCCTCTCCAAAGCTCTTGGTTGGGTAACGTGGCTCATGTCTGTAATCTCAGCACTTTGGGAGGCTGAGACAGGAGGGTCACTTGAGGCCAGGAGTTTGAGACCAGCCTGGGCAACATGGTGAGACCCAATCTCTATAAATAATAACAATAATAATAACAATATAAAGCTCTTGTTTTGTGTTGTATTGCCATAGTCAACTGCAACCTGGTCTGGGGTAGGAGGAGGCAGGGGGCTGGGGGTAAGGAGGGCTGCTGAGCTGTGTGATGTCTTTGCTGGGCCCCAGCCTGGCTGATGGGGGTTTATCCACCCCGACCTGAGAGCAGGTGTGGGCCCTCTGTCCCCAGAGCTTCTTGAAGAACAGTTTGTTCTGCAGGGTGCAGCCAGGGTAGGGGGAGAGTTGCAGATACCAGCACAGCCCTGGAGCCTGTTGCAGCTGCTTCCTGTTGTCAGAGGGCTCCTCCACCAAGCGGCTGAGCTCCCTGACACCTCCACACCCTTGCCTAGTTCTCTGTGTAGTATCCTGCCTCAGTAGGCCAGCAACTTCCCACGGATACCAAGGAAGGCTCTGTTCAAGTAGCAAGAGCTCTGAGTGAGGAAGTGCCCTGTGGCCAGGCACATTTCCAGCCTCGTGGCTGACCACCCCCGGTGCAAACAGGGTCCTGTCCTCACATATGCGGGTTCATTTCTGCCTTGTCTTCCCTTCCCTGTCTGAAAGATCTTTCCCATCCCGTCTGCAAAGTCAAGTTCTCCCCACCATTCTCGGTTCCATCTCTTCCCCAAAGCTTTGTCTGCAGTGACTCTCCCCACCCCCGCTCCACTGGCAGTACTGGACTGTCCAGCATGAAAGTGTGGGCCCTCACTTCACACTGCCTTGTCTTGTGGTTTGACATTTCACCTAGGTTTGCTTTTTCTCCTTTTCAAGACTCGAAGACAGGATGATTTGGGTCCTTAACCACTGCCTCCTACTTCAAACAAGATCCCTTACAGAGCTGAGCTCAAAAGCCGACCCTGAGTAGTAAGGGCATAAGAAATCCTGGCTGAATGTCCCGTCTCAGTGTCTCTGTCCTGGTTCCTGCCTGAATTTCAGTCAGCTGAGCCACAGTTCACCCCAGACCCTGTAGCATGTTGGGAGGAGAAATTTGGGCTCCTCTGCCTGGTAGTCACATTGCCTCACTGCAGGAAGTGACCCAGGCCTTGCCTGTCTCCCAGCTTGTGGGCCTCCTTGCCTCCAGGTTCCCCTCTGACTAATCATGAGAGTGCTATGGGGCTGACTGGAAGCCACCACTCCTGTCCTAGAAGGGACTTCCCCAGCCTGAATGCTTGCAGGTGGATGGCAAGGGAAGGGGGAGAGGGCTGGTAACATGCAAGGTGGTGCCCTGGTCCAGCTCCAGGGACACGGCTCATAAAACACTCCCAATAGGGGCTGTTCAGCCTGTCTCCATTCTTGCAGCTCTCTTCGCCCCAAGCCTCAGGCGGGGCCTGGCTCATTCTCCCTGGGGGGTCTGAAAGGGGCTGGAGTGGGGGTGGAGTGAGCAGCAACCCGGGACTCTCAGCTCAGCGCTCTTCCCCCCATTGTGAAATGGCCTTGGATAAGGGCCAAGCAGGAAGCTGCCTCCTATAGCTCCGCGGCCTGGCGCCTGGGGTGTGAGGACTGCCCCAGGCCCTTCCCTTCCCAAGGGAGGGCTGAAGCTGACACGGGGAGTCCACCTGCACGGAGACACTGAGCTGCCCTTGGCTAAGTCATGAGGGGCCTATGCCCTCCCTCCTGCTCTCTGTGCCAGCCAGGTGGTGGCAGGGAGAGGGGTGTGTAGAAAGTGCACGGGCCTGGGGCTCAGGGCCCAGGGCATCCAGTCTCGCCTTTGGCATTACCAAGCTTTGTGATCTTGGTCCAGTCACTTTCCCTCTTTGGACCTCACTCAGTTTCTATTCACTTGTGAATAACTAGAAGGTAAAGGGTTGGACTAAAAAGGTCTTGGAGGCCTCTCCCAGCTCAAGATTGTGACTCACTGAAGTCGATGATTCATTGATGTTATTACCGGGACTTGGCTCTGATCAGACGGGAGTTTGTTCATTGTGTCTGTCTAGGAGTCCCTGTGTAAATCTGCATCTGTGGGTCTGTCACAGAGGTGGAGTGGGCTTCCCCAAACAATCAAGGAGGAATGACGACACAGAGGCCAAGAGATGAACACCATCTGTTGCTTTGGGGAATTGAGACACCTGTTGGGTAATTTGTACAGAACTCTGGCTATATAATTTCCTGTCCTTGACTTTCAGACAGGAAACTTTAAATTTGGGATCCCTAACCATCATGAATAAGGGAGCCCCTCCCACCCACTAAACCCATGAAAGTGTGGGGAGGAGGAAGGCAGGAATAGGTGTTCACGCCCCAGACTTCCAGCCTGGCTGCGAATGCTTGAGCAATAACTATGCTTGCCTTTCGTGGTCTCAGTTTCCCCTCGTACAATATGGGGTATGCTAGCCCGCTTCTTGAGGTTCAGCATGAGAAGAGAAGAACCTGTTAAAGTTCACGCATGTTTCTTGAGTGCCACCACCTGATTCTGTACCAGGATGGCCTTCCAGGCATGTGGGGCCAGGGGTTGCCCATGGGGTGTAGCCTAGAGGATATTGGCAATTCCTTTGTATCTCCCCAAAGCCCCATACCAGAAATCCCACCATTAGAGTCTGTTCTTTGTTTTTTTGGGTTTTTTTTTTTTTTTTTTTTTTTTTGAGACAGTGTCTTGCTCTGTCGCCCAGGCTGGAGTGCAGTGGCTGGATCTCAGCTCACTGCAAGCTCCGCCTCCCGGGTTTACGCCATTCTCCTGCCTCAGGCTCCCGAGTAGCTGGGACTACAGGCGCCCGCCACTGCGCCCGGCTAGTTTTTTGTATTTTTAGTAGAGACGGGGTTTCACCGTATTAGCCAGGATGGTCTCGATCTCCTGACCTCGTGATCCGCCTGTCTCGGCCTCCCGAAGTGCCGGGATTACAGGCTTGAGCCACCACGCCCGGCCAGAGTCTGTTCTTTGTTTACCATCACCTAAGTTTCCTCCACAAATGGAGGGCGTGTGACATACTGTTTGTCCTGAACATGTGTGTGATTTGGCTACCAGATGGGCTGCCTCCACGCAGCTGGCTGAGCTTGGTGAGAGCCTGGGATTCTGGTGCGGATGGACGGGAGGGTGTTTTGTGGGACTGAATATTTCTACTCAGGGTACTGCTTGAGAAGGAGAGGAAAAGAACAATGAAACCTAGCTTTTCTGCTGCGCTTTCTCACTTATAAGGTATTTATATTCACGTTGTCACACTGAACTCACCACAGCAGTGTGAGGAAGATACTCCCATTTTACAACTGAGGAAATGGAGGCTCACAGAGATTGAGATGACTTTCCTTCAGAGATACAGCCAAGAAATGCCAAGTTGGGCCTCGAATCCAAAGACAGAACTAAGGAGACAGGATTCTGCCTGGGAGTGAGAGGGGGACGGGGCTTGGGATAGGAACCCACACCCAGAAGGAGGGAAAGATGAGGAGTGGAGAGAGAGTCCCATTTTGTTCCACTGTGCCTAGAGCTGGCCTCTTTTCTGCCTTCCCTCCCTTCTTGTCACCTCTTTGGACAGCTGAGAGACAGCTGAAAGCTCGGCACTCCTGAGCTGCCCGCAGGCTACACTCATTTGCAAGTTCTTCTCTGCACAGAGGTGGCTGGCTCCTCAGTAAAACAATGCTCACCTCACAGGACTGTTGGGGACTCAAAAGAGGATATATGTAAGCACCTAGAAATGAACCGGGCACTTAGTCACTTCTCGAGAAATATAAGCACGCTATTGTATGAGAAAAAAAAAGTCTCTTCTCTAGCGGAGAATTCAGTCAGCTTCTCGCACCTAGAACAGTGTCTAACACCGCTTGTTTAGCCTTGTTCAGTGAATGGACGAATGATAATCTTTCTGTAACACGGAAAGTTCTAGTCTCCACAGAAGTAGTTTTGAAAAATAACGACCACAATCTTGGATATTCTTAGGGTTGATCTAAGGTAAATGATAGGGCAAGATCTGGGAGCGTCTGAGGCTGCGCCCAGGGCTGCGCTTGTCTGGTGAGGCCAGGGCGTCCCCTGCTGGCCCGAGGCGCGCCGCAGGCAGGTTAAGGCCACTCCTCACCTCTGCGATGGCGCCTGGAGGGAGGGCGTGGTGGCGTTGCCTACTTCCTTGCCGTGAGCGAGGGGAAGGCCAGTGCTAATCACTGACACTTGTGGGTTCTGGAAACTTCCCTAGGGCCCACAGAAGGGGCTAGGGGGAGAAAAGCAGCAGTTCTCAGAATTTTGGAAGTAGAAGTGACATTAGCAATCTAGCCTAAGTCCTGAACGTAACAGTGAAAAAACTTTAAAAAATACATCAACTGGGTGTTTACTATGAGCCCTTTACTTGGATTATGTCCTTGAAAGCTGACAACAACCCTCTGAGGCAGGTTCCCTGTGGAGGATAAGGCACAGGCAAGCACCTAGTGCAGGGTCTCACAGCAAGTGGGGGAGCAGGGTGAGCCTGGGGCGTCTGACTCACAGTCCAGGACACCTGCGCTATCTCTCTAGGGCACTGGGGCTTGCGATTTCAATCCAGGACTTCATCCTGGGGTGGGGATGGAGAGAGTTCCTGGGGCCCTGAGTTGGCTGAGCAGATACAATGCACACTTGTTGACCAACTGCAGAAAAGAATAAAGGAATTGGTAACTGCCAGTGTTGGAGTGGATTCAGTCCAGGGAGTGTGTCGACGTGGCTTCAGGGTGGTTACTCTCTCTGGGCATCCAGGCTTCCAGGACACACTCTCACCTCCCTCTGGCCACCCCTGTGGCCTTCTCTAGGATGACTCCACCAGAGCTACCCACCTCCCGCTGGCGTAGGAGGTCTCCCAGCCTTAGGTTCTAAAACTTGTCATCCTGAAGCCAGACCTGCCCAGTGCCATTCCTCGATGTGTTTAGATGACACCCTCCTTCCTTCATCCAGAACTGACCCTTAAATCAGCACGCTGGAGCTACGGTGAGGCAGCTCAGAGCCCAACGTGTAGTTCCCCTCAGACTGAAACTGAAAAGTTAAACTAGCTCAGAGGCCAGTCCTCCGTAAGGTGCACAGTGTCTTGTTGCAATCTGCTCCTGTAGAATGAATCCACCTTGACAAGGAGGACATGGGAACAGCCCACTCCCATCCAAGGGACTGTGGTGTAAAAATGCATACCTTAGCTCATTTACTCCTCCCTTTGACATGAGGTAGGCACTTTTATGACTTCCCCATTTTACAGATGAGGACACTGAGGCACAGAGAGACTTAAGCAATTTTGGAATATGCAAAAAAGATTACTGGAAACAAACACATTAAAGAAAAAGATAAACTCAAAAACAACAATAACAAAAAACAAAACGAAACAAAAAATAGTGGATGTTTCCAATGAAAAATTATACATTGTTTAGAACACAGCCTTCTGGATTAGCTGATTTCTAGCCTTTCATTTCCTTTGCACTATTTTACAACTCTGTAGGTTGTAGAGACTCAATGGCAATGCAGAGGATTTTTGTCTATGGACATACAAATGCTTCTGTTCAGTGAAGGGACAACCCTGGGTCCCTCCTGTGCAAAATCCAATTTTGCTTAACAAATTCATTCCAGAATTCCTGATGCTTACTGGATTCTCCTTTGAATGGACTGTAACATACATCTCATTTCCTTATTTATAGGTTAAATACAATAAAATTTTTTTTGAGACAGCATCTCACTGTTTCCCTGGCTGGAGTGCAGTGGCACAATCATGGCTTATTGCAGCCTTGACCACCCCAGCTAGGAACCCCATCCAGGAACTAGCGACTTTGTTTTTAACCATTGTACTTTCCAGGCACTGCAAAGTGTAATTGCATTAGAGTAACTGCAGCTGTAAATTAATCAGCCCTAACCTGAACAAGATCCTTGACCCTAATTCAAACCCTAACTGAATTCCTGACCCTAATTTAAAACCAACTCTAATTAAAACCTAATAAAGTGTGCTCTGTCTGAGGAAAAAACACATTACACCGCATTTTGGGAGAGACAATCTCAGGCTACACAAATAAGCATACTTACTCAGGTCCCTTGGGTGGGCTCGGCCCTGAGGAGCAGGAGGTATTTTTCAGCGCCCATCTTCCTGTAGTATCCCCGCCCATGGAGAAGTGGCCAAAGCTGGTACAGTGTTTTGTGCCCAGGGCCTTCATTTTGCTCTTGGTGCTGCCTGGGCCTTTGATGAAGCCCCCGTGATATGGGAAGGGATTTGGGAACCATTTTCATGTCATGCTTCTCCTAGAACTGTGAAAGGGAGAGGAAAAACTGAGGGAGAGGGAGCAGGAAGGTGTGTGGCCTGCATGACTTAGAGACAGTGACCCAGCTCCATGCCTCACATACACACTACTCTACTCCAAGGCCAAAAGCCATTAACCTCTATTATGCATTTAGATTACAATTTGATTAATGATATGTTACCTTAATCACACATAATTGCAAGTTAGGATTTGGGGTGCTGGAAAACATCAAAATTTAGCCATGTTATATTGACATAAACTCTGAATTTCATTGTATCCTGAGCTACCTTTATTCCTGATTGATCATATACAACACCATTTTTCTCACTGAGAAATTTATTTTCAGATACAGTCTTATAAATCAATGAACTTTATCATTGCTTTTACTCATCGTTTTAATTCTTTTAATCTCAAAAATTTAAATGTAGCAACATTATTTTACTTCATCGTACTTCCTTTTATGATCCCTTTTATTTATGGCAAATGATACTGGTTTTCCACTTATGATCATGATATTAAATACACTTAAGTATAAAATGAGTCAATTTAAAGAAAAATATTAACTAACAGTACCGGTGGTATTAAGATAATGGCAGAAATCAGGATGGTGATGTTGAAATGATGGAAGGTGTGTGGCCTATAAATAATAACACTATTTGATACTGTACTGTTTATTGGGCATTTACTATGTGCTAGGCCCAATGTTATCAATGATAGTGCTGTTCAGTAGAATTAGTGATGAGGGAAATGCTCTACATCCACACTATCCAAGCCACATGTTGCTACTGAATCCCTGAAATGTGGCTAGGGTGACTGACTAATTAAAATTTTAAAATTAATTTAAACATCTATATTTACCATATTAGAGCAAGCCTAAAGGTCTTACATATAGTATTTTATAAAATCTTCATAACATCAATGAAGTAAGCATTATTATTGTTATTTTGCTAGTGAAGAGACTTAGGCCTTGAGAGGTTGCCTGAGGCCACATAATTAGTAAGTAGTAGAGGTAGGATCTGAACCCCGATCACTTTGACTTCTGAATAGGTGCTCTTGGTCATTTCCCACAGAAAAACAAAGCCCAAAGAATATTCTGTCAGTAGTTGAATTGTACTGGCTCCAGTGCTATGCACACATTCCATGTACTAGGACATAGACATCTCTGGGGGATCATCCAGCCGGCCACCGACATTTTTGCAAAAGTCCAGATGCTAGTGTGATTGCAATCACATTAAACTTTGAAGATAGCCAACAGGACTCATGCAGGTGTAGATGTGAAAATTAAAAAGAAAAAGAACAGCTGGGGGCAGTGGCTCATGCCTGTAGTCCCAACTACTTAGGAGGCTGAGGCTGGAGGATAGCTTGAGCCTGAGAGGTGGAGACTGCAGTGAGCTGAAATTGTACCACTGCCCTCTAGCCTGGGTGACAGAGTGAGACCCTGCCTCAGAAAGAAAAAGGAATCTGAGATGACTCATGGGTGTTTTTTTTTGAGTAACTAGGCAGATGGTGGTGCCATTTAATAAACAGCAAAGATGTGGGAAGTAGAAAGTTTTGATTTGGTCATGTAATATCCGAGATGCTGGTTATACATCCAAGTGGGACTACCAAGTAGACAGCTGAATATGCAAGTTTGGAGCTCAATACAGAGGTAAAAGCTATAATTAAAAATTGGGGAGTCATCCTCGTACACTTCAGGACTAGCAAAGGTTAGAACAGTCTGGTGAAAACCCCTCCTGTAGGGCCACCAACACAAGAGCACTCTGTGATGGCGCCGTGTGAATAACCTCTAGCGTGCGTGTCCAACCGTTTGGCTTCCCTGGGCCACACTGAAAGAAGAATTGTAAGAATTGTCCTGGGCCATATGTAAAATACGCTAACACAAATGATAGCTATGAGATAAAAAAATTTTTCAAAAAGGGCCCATGCATAATTTTGGTGGTATCTGCCAATACAGATGAGCCAAAAAGTCCTCACATTCAAATGGCTGGACACCCATGCAAGAGCCCCGGGCCTTGGCATTACTAGCTCAGAAGCTGAAGTCCTGGTTGCGAGCACCAGATTGACCCACGGTAGGTCAATGCTTGAGCCCCGCTGCTGAGGGCAGGTGAGTGACTCTCTGACCCTTTTATTTAATTATTTATTTATTGCCTCTCACCAAAACCCACACAACAGGGGACTGCAAACAGGTTCAAATCCTGGAGAACCAAAAGCCAATACAGGTTGGCTATACAAGGTCATCAGCCTAGGGCAGGAAGTGGGCAAAAGGCGCTGGCCATTTGGAAGAAAATGTGAAATCAGAGAGTGAACATATTTAAGTCATTAAGTTTGTGAATCTCCTAACTGGGCTCCCCATTTCCTGCCTTGTCTCTCTACAGTGTCTTCACAACCCAGACAGGGCATCTTTAAAAAATGGTAAATCCGATTTTCAGTGTTCTCTTGAAAACTTCCTTAACAAGAGTCTTCTCTTTGTATCTAGAACAAAATCCAAATTTACCATGGTCACAGGCCCTACATAATCTGGTTCCCAGCTACCTCTCCACACTCCTTCACTCCTTGCTCCACAAGCCCTCCTCACCCCCACCCGCACCTGTCAGTCTTAGACACAGGGCAACTTGTTTCCCCTTTGGGGGTTTTGCTCTAGCCATTCTCTGTGTCTGAAACACTGTGTCCCTAGATCTTTGGATGGCTGGTCCTTTCAGCTTTCAATTCAAAGCTCTCCTCTTCGACGAGAACTCCTCTGACCCCAGCCCAAAGCAGTCCCCTTCCCACTCATTATACAGCCCTGCTTAGCTGTCTTCACAGAGCTCATTATCTGAAGCTGTACTACTTACTTGTTTGCTTCATTGTTTATTTCCTCCCTGCCCCTTTTAACCCAAGTTCCAGGAAACCAGAAACTTAGCTTGTCTTATCCTGCAGCATCCCCAACCTCTACAACAGTGCCTGGCACAGACTGAGAGGCACTCAGCGAAAACCTCTTGTGTGGTGGAATGCTTGACTTTATAGAGGGCCCAGGGTTCAAGTTGGCTACTGGCAGAGAGGGCTTACAACCCAGTTCTCCTGACTAATCAGAGGTAGAACTAAAAACTGGGCTCCAGTCCCTCTTTTTTTTTTTTTTTTTTTTTGAGACGGAGTCTCGCTCTGTAGCCCAGGCTGGAGTGCAGCGGCGCGATCTCGGCTTGCAAGCTCCGCCTCCCGGGTTCACGCCATTCAGCCTCCGGAGTAGCTGGGATTATAGGCGCCCGCCACCACCCCCGGCTCTTTTGTATCTTTAGTAGAGACGGGGTTTCACCGTGTTAGCCAGGATGGTCTCAATATCCTGACCTCGTGATCCGCCCGCCTCGGCCTCCCAAAGTGCTGGGATTACAGGCGTGAGCCACTGCTCCCGGCCCAGCCCCTCTGGCTACAGCTAAAGGGCAGCGTTTAGGGAGGATTTAAAGGATCTACAGGAACTTATAATGATGACAATAATTAAAAGAACAATAGCTGATACCTACGGAACACGCTCTATGTGCCAGGCACTGTTCTACGTATTTAATCTGAGTTTCATGTACGCTTCACGACCACACTGCGAAATAGATACTATCATTACCCTCACTTTATGGATAAGGAAACTGAGTCACTGAATTGTTAGGTAACCTGCCCAGCATACAGCTGAACATAAACTATACGCTGCTATCAAAACTTTCTTTTGCTCTCACTCCCTCACCCTGGCTGGGGTGAGAAGTTCTCTCTCCAGTGACGGCCCAGGACAGCCCCAACGCCTCCAGGTCACTGGCCCCCGGACGTCCCACGGCGCCGGCCAGGATTGGTGGAAGAGAAGAGATTGGTGGAAGACAATGGAAGCGTAGTAGCGGAAGTCCCGCCCAGCCTAGGCCGAACTTCCGGCTCTCACTGCTAGGGGCTTCAGCGGAGGGAGTGGAGCGAAGCGTCGCCGCGATGGTGTTGTTGGAGAGCGAGCAGGTATGGCTAGGCCTGGCCGGCAGAGAGACGGGGGCGGCTCAGGCTTTGGTCGAGACCTCTGCCTCCTTCTGCGGGAGGACCAGGGCCTTGACGCGGCGGGGCGAGGATTTGGGGCTGGCTAACGGGGCCGGGCCTGTTGTTTTTCAGTTCCTGACGGAGCTGACCAGACTTTTCCAGAAGTGCCGGACGTCGGGCAGCGTCTATATCACCTTGAAGAAGTGTAAGCAGCGGGAGGGGAGCCGGGCGATGCTCCCCGGGTGCCCGGTGTCTGGGAGCCACCGGAGTCTGTCTGCCGCGGACCGCCGCCTTCCTCTACCGTCCGTCACTCTGTACTGGGCACATTCGGGGCTTCGGGCCTGGAAAATAGTGGGGATTGTAGCGGGCGCAGTCCCCAGCGCTGAGCCGCCTAGGTTGCTTCTGGTAACAATGGGTCGCAAGCAGCCCAGGGCTCTTTGTCAGGGATCCCAAACGCCGCCACTTTGAGTGGGAGTTAACGTGCTTCGCTATTACATGTTTCCGTCGTGGAAATAATAGTTTCTCCAGGGTTTCGCCAGACCGTGGTAGCAGACGAGGTGTTTAACAGAACTAGAGCAGCGGGGCTGGATTAGGTCATCACTTACCCCCTCCTCTGTTTTAACTGTTTGTCTGCCGCTCAGCCACGTATGCGGCCGTGTTCACCAGGATGCATTTTTCCTTCAGATGACGGTCGAACCAAACCCATTCCAAAGAAAGGTACTGTGGAGGGCTTTGAGCCCGCAGACAACAAGTGTCTGTTAAGAGCTACCGATGGGAAAAAGAAGATCAGCACTGTGGTGAGCTGAGTTCCTAAGGCTATCTTTTGAAATGTAAACACTCGAATTGAAGAGAGGATGGGGCGTTTCTGAACCAGGCTTTAATTTACTTTTCCCTTTTGCCCTGTGTGGCTATTTCTGAGACCAGGACCTTCCTATACTTCAGTAGTAGAAAACTCAAGAATAAAATAAAATGAAGAAGGTAGAGGTCAAACAGTCGTTAGTTCTGCTAAAATTTTTGCGGAAATGAATGAAAGTAGCATATTCGTCCTTATTCGTAGTACTGTAAGGAGCCGTTGGCATAAGTATTTGATTCCTTAGCCCCTTCCTGTGCTGGGCCTTCAGTAAGCAGTTTCTTGGTACCAGGTGATGCTATTATTTCCTTATCTTTGTGGTTCACATGGCGAATGTGCAGCTAAATGTTAGGTTTCACACTTGAGAAAATATGCATTTTAGTCAAGAGCCCTAGTCTTTCCTTTCAGTGGAGGTTGAATAATGCAAAGGAAGAGACTTCTTGAGTTGAGTGAATACTACTTTATTCTGCTGTGGCAGAACCAGACTTACTCTCTAATCACATTAGTGTAGGATACTGACTGCATGAAAATGTAGACTAGACTTAGTTGGTAAGTCTCCTGTGACAAGTTATCTTGAGAGGACTTTTACAGTAAAACAAGCCTATGTGGTTTTTACAAATAAAGTTAGATATCATGAAATAACGAAAACCTAAGGAGTCGTCTTCAGAGGTAGAATTTATTTTGTGGTAGCTTGCATTGTGCTTAAATATGCTTGAATTAATGGAAGGCAGGTTTAAAAATAAGATGGGGAGGGAGTAGTTTAAATACATCTTATATTAATGTATAAAAAATTAATACTGAGAAGTCCTCTGACTTTTCTCAGAACCCAGGGAGAACACTCAGTGCCACCTTTCTAAGGGATTTCAAGAGGTGAGAAACAAAGCTTTTTTTTATTTTTATTTTTTTTTTATTTTAAAGGAGCCTACTGCCTTTCACCTCTTGGTGCAATTCTCATGTGGAAAAAGATGTAGAGCTCCTTTTCTTGTTCTCTAGGCAGAGGAAAGCAGAGTAGAAAAGTAACCATTCATGTATTACGAGCCCCTGAAGTTGGGAAGAAGTATTTTAAAGATAAGGATGTTGTCTTCCAGAGGCTTTTGAGATACTGTCTGGGGTGGAGAAGAGGATGCTTATATGGATAATACGTGTGACCTCTTTTTTCCTTCTCTTTCAGGTGAGCTCCAAGGAAGTGAATAAATTTCAGATGGTGAGTTTTGGGTGTTCCTTATGTCTTCCTTCTCAGGGCAAGAGTCAGCATGATAGTGAACACTGGGTAAGATTGATACTTGGGTTCACTGCTCTCTGGAGATAAGTTTTACTGGTATTTTTCAAGTAAAAGCTGCCAGGGTGTGAATTTCAACGCTAATACGCTCTTCCTTTCTAGTTTTTTTTAGTTAGATTTTGTCTTAGGCTGTAGATATATGCTACCTATAGTATAGTTGAACAAGAAGTTGCCTGCAGTTTTCCCTTGAAAAAAACGGAAAAAATGTGTGCAACTGTCTGTGGGTGTTGCAGAAGCTGTTATAATGTGAAAGAGTGTTTTATGCTTATACCATTTTCCGGTACAAGTGTCCAGTGGTGCTATATTCTTTATCAGGTAGGCTTCCTGATTTTTGGCTACCCTAAATCCATTATGCAAATAGGGCTGCTGTTCTGCTAATTTGCACATCTTCCCACTAAGGTATGCTCTGTTGTATCTTTCAGGCTTATTCAAACCTACTGAGAGCTAACATGGATGGGCTGAAGAAGAGAGACAAAAAGAACAAAACTAAGAAGACCAAAGCAGCAGCAGCGGCAGCAGCAGCGGCAGTAGCAGCAGCAGCAGCACCTGCCGCAGCAGCAACAGCAGCAACACCAGCAACACCAGCAGCAACAGCAGCAACAGCAGCACAGTAAAGGGCACAAATTTCCTGCTTTCACCAATTAACCACTGAATTGCTATTTTTTCTGTTTGGCCACATAGCTAGGTTTCTGGTTCCCCCACAGTAGGTGTTTTCACATAAGATTAGGGTCCTGTTGGAAAGAACAGTTGCAGTGTTTATAGGGTAGTTGTGGTAAGAATTTAGTTTATTTTGCATTTGGCTAATTGGTCTGTGTTGCATGGTTATATTCTCCTGGATTATAGATTAAGTCTCTGTAGACATCTCTGTGAAGAGCAAGCTATCATTAAACATGTCTGTTTATCAGCACTGTCTCTTTATTCTTTTCCCATCCCATTTTAACAGTTCTGGCAATAACTGTTAATTCTAGAATGATGTGATTAATGAATAGGCTTTAGCTCTATAATATCTTCTAGGTTATTAGAATTGAAACCTGACAGTTTTATAAAAAGTCATGTTATCTCATGAGCTGCTTCCTACCTGGCTGTATAATTTTATCATCATGGTTCCTCAAGTGCCAATGAGTTCTCATAGTCAAATGAGAGTTTGTTTAACCACCTTAGGATAAACATATTACAAAGTCATCAAGAATAAAGGTTCCAAAGTAATAATGATTTTTGGTTTCTTTATGCCCTTTAGTTTGGATATTTTCATGTGCTTAGTCATTACAGCCAAGGGAAGAAAAGGCTATATCTTAACGTTCTAAGAGCTCCCTAAAACCTTTAGTGTTAATAGATTTACAATTAAAAAGCAGCAGGTATATGAAAGCATTTATTATATCCCAAAAGATAAATTTATAATATATTACACATGAAAAACTAACAAAGCTCAACTTTGTAGGACAGCTTCTTAGAAATTTTTTTTTTTTTAAAAGACAGGGTCTTGCTCTGTTGTCCCAGGTTGGAGTGCAGTGGCGCAGTCACAGCTCACTGCAGCCTCAACCTCCTAAGGCTCAGATGATCCATCTCAGCCTCTGGAGTAGCTGAGACTACAGGCATGTGCCACCATGCCCAACTAATTTTTTCAGTTTTTATAGAGATGGGGTCTTGCTTTGTTGCTCAGGCTGGTCTCAAACTCCTGGTTTCAAGCAATCTTCCTGCCTTGGCTTCCCAAAGTGCTGGGATTACAGGTGTGAGCCACTGCACCTAGCCTCTTAGAATTTAGTTTTAAATTATTATGAATGTACAATATTCCGTTATTCCAGTATAAGCCTCTGTTTGAATGAGGTTAATGACAGTTCTTTAGGGTTAAAATAAGATTCTGTAGTAATCATCTCTATAGCTATACAGAAATAGCACAGACACCCTGCAAAAGAAAGGAAAAGGTTATAAGGACAGACTCAGTTTAATGAGTGAAGAACAGAGCTAATAAATTTTTTTTTTTTTTTTTTGAGACAGAGTTTTCGCTCTTTTTTGCCCAGGCTGGAGTGCAGTGGCGCGATCTCAGCTCACCGCAACCTCCGCCTCCCGGGTTCAAGCGATTCTCGTGCCTCAGCCTCCCGAGTAGCTGGGATTACAGGCATGTGCCACCATGCCTGGCTAATTTTGTATTTTTAGTAGAGACGGGGTTTCTCCATGTTGGTCAGGCTGGTCTTGAACTGCCGACCTCAGGTGATCCACCCTTCTCGGCCTCCCAAAGTGCTGGGATTACAGGCGTGAGCCACCGTGCCCGGCCGCTAATAAATTTTTATAACAACCTGCAGGAGCTTTAAGGAAAAACGAGGGAAGGCTAGTCACTAAAAAATTATATAGGTTTTATACAAGGTGTGACTGATGGGGGTCTGTAGTATAAGGTCCTAATAAGGAGATAACCATTCACCTCATAGGCTTCCTTGTTGCCTTTTAAGTGTGTCATAATGTGAATGATTGATTGGTATTTTGACATTTGGTATTTTAACATAAGGACATACAGCAAAGCAGTCATGGTTATTTTCTTTCATTTAAACATACTTCTTAGAAACTGAATTACCTGGGTGAACAAAACTGTAATTGGGACAGCTACTCCTAGGAACCCTGTGTTTTGTTATTGATGAGATCATGAATGATTCACAGTCCAAGCAAGATTTATTGGCTGTCAGCTGCAGTTCTAACAACAGCTTACCAGGCGCCAAACCTCAGCAAGACAACGAAATAATGTCACTCTGAAACCCCTCCCTGAATTGTAACCATGTGAAACCTGCTATGCCCACCCAAGTGATAACTTACTTTTTTTCTACTTTGATGTTATAAATTTCATCACAGACTAATTTGAGGTATCTTTGCTTTGGCAGGCGTGACAGCAGCTGCTTCACAGTTGTGTTAAATGCCTGTTCATCAGCATCCCACTAGGAAAAAAATAGATAAGACTTAACAGCAGGGCACTAGGGTTTACTAGCTGGCTTCTTCTGGGTCACTAATGAAATTCCAGTGTCATTCCCCTCTTTATACCAGGGGAATCAGTAATAGGGAGATAGCAGAACCGGTTAGGAGACTGCTGGGGTTCCTTTGAAGCACCAATTTTTCTTAAAACAAGACTCCCTAATTAGGGCCTGATTCATGATGGTGCAGCCCTAGTGTGCTGATGTGACTGTAGACCAGTTATTTCTGCCTACTGCTTTTTTTTTTTTTTTTTTTTTTTGAGATGGAGTTTTGGTCTTGTTGCCCAGGCTGGAGTGCAGTGGCGCGATCTCGGCTCATCACAACCTCTGCCTCCTGGGTTCAAGTGATTCTCCTGCCTCAGCCTCCCAAGTAGCTGGGATTACAGGCGTGTGCCATTACGCCCAGCTAATTTTTTGTATTTTTAGTAGAGACAGGGTTTCACCATGTTGACCAGGCTGGTCTCGAACTCCAGACCTCGGGTGATCCACCCACCTCGGCCTCCCAAAGTGCTGGGATTATAGGCCTGAGCCACTGCACCTGGCCTCCATTTACTTTTTGTACAATGGTGATAGCAGCTCTCAAGTATGTATATCCATTTGACTGGATCATAAATCAGTACACTGCCAGTATAGTGGCATATGCTTATTTGTAAGAACAACAAATGAAATACAAAATATTAGTTCTAGGGCCAAGTTCACTATTAATGTAGTTTAATCTGTGAATAAACACTCTGGATAGACAAAAAAGTATTCTTTGATATGACATGTTGCAAAAGTCATCTATAGCTATGACTATAGTTAAGTGTTCTTAATAGCAAACATAACTATTCAAATTTTTAAAGTTCTTATTTAGGCTATTTGAAGATAAAGGGATGTACCTGTAAATATATATATATATTTATAAAGGACCTAATTAATTTTTACAAAAGGATTTTTTTTTTGTATAGTACTCATCTGCAAATGAGCTTCTTTAGCTGGAATGGAGGTTTGTTTGAGAGACAGTATATAGTATAGTGGTTAAGAACACAGATTCTGCTAGTGTGCTTAGGTTCGAATCCTGGTTCTCCTACTTACTAGCTGGGTGACCGTGGGTAAGATATTTAAGCTCTCTACTTCCATACTCTTAAAGTGGGGATAATAACAGTATCTACATTTTGGGGTGGTTATGATTAAATGAGTTACTACTTGTAAAATGCTTACAACAAGGCCTGCCAGACCCTGACACGTAGTAAAAGCAGTATGTGTGTGTGTGTGTGTGTGTTTTAAATAAAATAAGTATCTCTGAAAAAATAAAAAGTCACTAGAAAAGTATAAGTTCATCAACATAGGATTTAGGAATGTATGTGTCACATAAAAGGAAAAATGTTACTAAATTCCTGGGACTGCCAGAAAAATACTATCACGAATGAATGCCATCTTCAGTATTCTTTTGGCAAACTAACAGCAAAGATTTGGGATCTTAAAGGCCACAGTGCAGAAGAGTTCGTATTGCTTACCTCTAATGATAAAAACTGTAATATTGTTTCTTTGGGTAGATCCACCTGTGAATACACAGAAATGTACATCATCTCTCAGGGAACTCTCAGCAGCACAATACTGCCTTGTGACCATAGTGTCACGTGGGATGCAGCAGTATGAATAGGGTTTGCAGAGTCTGAGATGCTATTGTGCTATAAAAGGGCTTAATGAACTGTGCAGTGATAAGATCTTAGCACTGGAGAATTAATAAGCAGTGGCAACTGTACTCCTTTTCCTTCCATACCACATCCAAAAGGTTTGACACTGCTACATGTATTCGGTGTAAGCTTAGTAAGGCAAAGGCCTGAAATATGTAGGAAAATGATTTTTGTTTTCATTTTCCTCCCTTTATCTTTCAGAGGAACAAAGAGGAGAAACAAAAAACCTTAAATTCTCCCCCTAGTTCTTAATAGTTTTAAATTGCATGTAGTTCACATCAGTGACAATAAGGCCTGCACCCAAATTCTGCTGACACTGAGCAGAAAAGCTCTGAACCCTGAGGCAACTACTTTGACAGTATGGACGGAAAGAAGCCACCTTCAAAATATGAAAGAAAGCCACTTACAGCCAGAATTTCAATTTCACTGCTTTTCTGATGTAAGTTGGCAAGGGAGGTCTGAAGTCGAGTTTGTACCTAATAATAAGAAAATGGAATTCAGAACATGTTAAACCAAGCCATCTTTCTTGCCATCTTATTTCCTATCCCAGGACACAATCACAGGGTAACACACCAAAGCCTAGAAAGGATTCCAAATGGTGTCTAAAGGTTTGCCCTTGGCTGGGTGTGGTGGCTAATGCCAGTAATCCCAGCACTTTGGGAGGCCAAGGCTGGGGGATCACCTGAGGTCAGGAGTTGGAGACCAGCCTGGCCAACTTGGCGAAACCCTGTCCCTACTGCAAATACAAAAATTAGCTGGGCATGGTGGCGGGCGCTTATAATATACTAGCTACTCGGGAGGCTGAGGCAGGAGAATCATTTGAACATGGGAGGCAAAGGTTGTGATGAGCTGATACTGCGCTACTGCACTCCGGCCTGAGTGACAGAGTGAGACTGTCTCAAAAAAAGAAAAGATTTGCTCTTAATCCATTCAGAAAGGGGTGTCTAGCAATACGATCTCAGAGGAAATGAGGTTTTTATGACTTATCTTGACCATCTGTTTAATAATCCTTGTCAATTATCTCTTCATAATTTTGAAATGATGCCTTGTAAAGGCTCAGTGCAGTGAAACAGTGCACACAGAGAGATGATAGTATGAAGCTAAACTGGGAAAAAGGGAGAGGTGGCAGCAATGAGGACATGGCATGAGAACTGAAACTTGGTAGGTGATGAAGGCAGTAGGAAGATGGGAAAAATAGGTTTCCACCCAAATCCTGAGAAACAGCTAGAAGAGCTTACAAAAATAAAGTACCTGATCTTTGTATTTCAGTCTGATTACATTTCTAAAATTGACTGCGCTTTTAACACTCACTCTTTCACATATGTCCACAGCATACTCTAACATTCTTATTCTATACATTTAACTCAGAGTTCTACTATAGTTATTTTATTTTATTTTGAGACAAAGCCTAGCTCTGTTGCCCAGGCTGAAGTGTAGTGGCGTGATCTCGGCTCACTGCAATCTCTGCTTCCCCAGTTCAAGCGATTCTCCTGCCTCAGCCTCCTGAGTGGCTGGGATTACAGCCATTTGCCACCACGCTCGGCTAAGTTTTGTATTTTTAGTAGAGAGGGTTTCACCATGTTGGCCAGGCTGGTCTCGAACTCCTGACCTCAAGTGATCCGCCCTCCTCAGCCTCCCAAAGTGCTGGGATTACAGGCATAAGCCACCGCACTTGGCCTATGTTTATTTTCTTTTATTATTCTCTACATAATGCATATGCTTCTAAGTTATAAACTCTTTTGAGGACTGGGGCCATGTTAATGTCTTCTACATTTTACACAGCTCTTAGCACACCATTAGGCATATAGCAAATGCCGAAACCATGTATGGAATGAGAAACCTGCCTTAAGTCTTGTCATCGGCCTCTTCTACTTTGCTGTTTAGAGCACAAACAAACCTCAATTACCTTTAGAGCCAGATTAGATAGTTTTCGTTTAGGTGCAATAACTCTGACAACAGCTGCTTCAAGGTGCCCACAGGGCACAATGGCCCCTCTCTGGAGGACAGATGGGAATTCTGGAGCCAGAGAGATGCTTTGTATTGATAATGCTTTCAGAAGCCACCCAGTTAGGGAAGTTGGAAGAAAAAAATTTTTTTTTTGGAAAAAATATTTCCAAGAAATTCCATGTTTCTTATTTTCCTTTCCTGTTATTGTTTTTCTCTTCTGTAACTCATATTAGAAAGCCAAAGACACCCTGACCCAGTGTACCTGAGTTTCATACCGCCTCCTAGTGCTGGCTGACAGCTTCTCTGGGGCTAGCACACTCACGATGGGAACCACTGTTGCTCCATGGATTTCAAACAAACCTGAGACAGAGAGTTTCAGAATTTACGGCCTTATCTGGTCCCACTTTCTACAACATACTACAGAGAGATGGCAGAGTTTATTAGTAGACATCCTGTGGTGATTCTAAGGGCTAGATCATAGCTGGGCTGTGTTTTCCATCCCTGCAACCATCTGCACCGGATAGGTGAGGCGCCCAGAACCCCAACACCCAGCAGTTTTGATGCATCTCTCCTCAGGCAGGGATTGAGGGGTGGTGGAAGGGGCAGGGAGGCAACATGAGTCATCAAAACCTCAGGGGCCTAAGAAAATCAAGCTGAATATCGCCAAATCCTAAAACTTCTTTAAATTCCTGCAAGAATTGGAAATCTGATGGCAACACAAAGTTAGTGCTAACAGAAATGAATGGGAAAGACTCAATTCTGTTAAAAGCCAAATATGTCTTCTCATGGCCTTAACTGGAACCCTTCTTTTTCAGTAAGGTTGCTAGAGGTGATGAAAGTAAAGGCATAACTATCACCACTGTGCCCTCTTGGCTTTCATGAAAACAAAATGTGTATAGTGTCTTTCTTCAAGGGATTTCAAAATACTTCCTTCAATCCTCTGTATGAGGAAAATCTCCAGGAAAATTATCCACATATCACTTGTACAATAAATTGAGTAAAAGGAAGATTAAATCACTTGTAAAAATAAGAGTAGAAGAGTCGGCTAAATTCCAGTTGTTTTATCATTTTCTAGGATGTGGATTTCAAAGCATAGGGATGAATCTCACGTGGTACAATTTATTGTGTATATGTTATTTTAAAAATAGATTTCCAATGTCACAAGCAGTTAGCCACAGTAATAAGTGCTTAGAGCAAACATATAAGCATCATTATGTTCAGATTATAATTAGTAATTATACCTGAAGCATTAGAAAATGACCCCTTCAGATTTTGCACTGCAAGATTATCGGAAGCTTCTCTAAAAACAAGCAAACAAAAACAATTAAAGAACAGTCAATAAGGCACAAGCAACACATAACTTACAGTGAACTACATGTATAGTGAGTCACTTTTCCATTAAATATAAAAACATCTTCTTCTTGGTTATTAGTGGGTGGAAACACAAAAACAAAAAATTTGCATTTAGTTATGCTTTGGTCAAGAGCAAGTAAAAAATTATAAAGGATGTCTTTTTAAGTTAACAAATGCCTAAAGAAAACATTCTGATTTATTCAGCTGGGCTTGAAATCCTGGATCCACACAAGAAGCTGATTTCAATGAAATATAATGGCTGTTCTTTCCGCCCCCCTCATAATACAAGGAAACACGAGCAACAGCAGCTCCACCTTCATTATGGCAGCAGCCTTGGCAACCACCCACAGGAGAACATTTGGCAAATAAGGATATTCTTGAAAAAGCTGTGAATGGATGTTCTTTCAAATGCTGTGAATTAATTTATAGCCTTTGAGAGAGACAACAGCACTCTATCTTGGGAAAGCAGGGAAATAATCATTTGCGTGGAGGAAAAACTCTGAACCTTTCCCTGCTAACACTAAATCCCATGTAGCCTTTTAAATGTCCTGGAAATGTTCCCCCATACTCACTACTTGGCTATTTCTTGGTTTCTTTTCTAAACCTCTGTCTTTGATTTAGATCTATAATTCCAATACTGGTGATTTCAAGAACATTATGTTCCCTCAGAAACACCTAATGGGGAATTTATTAAGGCTAGGTGCAAATAAGAAGGGGTGGGGGCATGAGAAGAACAGAGCAAGGTTTGTTTTCTATAAGCCAGGAATTCTTAATCTTGGTACTACTGAAATTTTAGGCCAGAAAATTCTTTGTTGGGGGGTATTAGTCCTGTATCCTTTAGGATGTTTTCACAGTATCCCTGGCCTTTCCTAGATAGCAGTAGAACTCCCCAGTTATGACAACCAAAAATGTCTCCATATATTGCCAGATGTCCCCTGGGAAGCAAAATCATTGTTGGTTGAGAATCGCTGATATAAGCCAAAAAAATTACAGTGTTGTATTTTCTGATAATGAGCATATATATAAGAATTGCTCTAGGCGGGAGTATTGCTTGAGCCCAGGAGTTGGAGACCAGCCTGGGCAACACAGGGAGATCCTGTCTTTACAAATAATTTTAAAAAATTAGCTGGGCAAGGTGGCACGTGACTATGGTCACAGCTACTCAGGAGGCCAAGAAGGGAGGATCACCTGAGCCTGGGAGGTTGAGGCTATAAGTGAGTCATGCTCACACCACTGCGCTTCAGCCTGGGCAAGAGTGAGACTCTGTCTCAAAAAAAAAAAAAAAAAAAAAGAGAAAAAAGAGTTGCAAAATAAAGAAAGCTTAACAAAGTAATTTCATATCCCTTGTGACCCCACTAACCAAAACTACAGTTAAAAATTTGGTACATTCTTCTAGACTTTTTTTTATGTACAGGTTGTATATTTTGTTTAAAACAAAATGGCATTATATTATACATCCTATTTGTGGACATCCTTCCATGTCAATGAACTCAGCTTTGGTAGAATCATCATAAAGACTACACAATATTTCACCAAATTATCATAATTCAAACAATCTTCTGCCAATGAATATTTTGAAATTATGTTCTCCAAGTGTGGTCTAGAGACTCTTGAAGGTCCCTCATATCCTTTCAAGGGGTCTTGCAAGGTCAAAACTATTTTCATAATAATCCTAAAATATTAATTGCCTTTTCACTCTCATCCTCTCACAAATGTGCAATGGAGTTTTCCAGACACTATATGATTTGTGCTATCACAACAGATTGAATACATAAACAGATATGAGAATTGTTTTTTCTACTAAAGCATTAAAATAGATTACAAAAATGTAAAACAGTGCACTAAAAAGATTTGCAAATATTTTAAACAATGCCATTTTCCTTACTAAATTAATTTTGTTTTGGAAAACACAGTTGTTTTTCAATAGAAATAGGTTAGCATGTAATGGGGTTATTGTTTTTTTATTTTTTATTTTTTATTTTTATTTTTATTTTTATTTTTTTTTGAGACGGAGTCTCGCTGTGCTCCCAGGCTGGAGTGCAGTGGCGTGATCTCGGCTCACTGCAAGCTCCGCCTCCTGGGTTCACGCCATTCTCCCGCCTCAGCCTCCCAAGTAGCTGAGACTACAGGCGCCCGCCACCACGCCCGGCTAGTTTTTTGTATTTTTAGTAGAGACGGGGTTTCACCATGTTAGCCAGGATAGTCTCGATCTCCTGACCTCGTGATCCACCCGCCTCGGCCTCCCAAAGTGCTGGGATTACAGGCTTGAGCCACCGCGCCCGGCCTGTTTTTTTAAATGAATAAATAGTTTTTAAATGTTTATGTTTTAATATTTATAGATATAACTCACAAAAACAAAAGTTCTTGGGGATCCTCAAATAATTTTTAAGGGTGTAAAGGGGTTCTAAGACCAAAAAGTTGGAGAACTGCTGTTATAAATGAGCCTTGATAGATGTCTTTAAAATAATTTTTACTATAAATTCCTGAAAGTAGAATTGCTGGGTCGATTTTTAAAAAATATTTAGTTTTAAGGCTTTTAATTTACTTTGCCAAATTCCTACCCAGATGGTTGATACTCCCATCATGAGGAAGTGAGATCTTTTCCCAGAACATTACACCTTTCAAAGTACATGGACAAAATATTATTGAAATTCACTGATTAGCAGACTGAATAAGATAATGACAGATAGATTTTGGCTCCTGAGGCTTTTCAAAATGATAAAATATTCTTGGAAATGTTATGAAGAACAAAAGTTGAATGTAAGCTATGATTAGTCTTATCATACAATAAGATGGTCATACAATTAAACTGCTATTGAGTTATTAACAACAGAATGGCTCATTAAAAGTAATCCTGACCTATCTTTGTTTCTCAAAAGGATCAAATTGATTTCTTTCTTTTTGTTTTTTTGAGACAGGGTCTTTCTCTGTCACCCAGGCTGGAGTGCAGTGGTATGAACATGGCTCACTGCAGCCTTGACCTCCTGGGCTCAAGCAATCCTCCCACCGATCTCCTGAGTAGCTGGGACTATAGGCATGCACCACCACGCCCAGCTAAGCAAAAAATAATTTTTTTTTAGAAACGGGGTCTTGGTATGTTGCTCAGGCTGGTCTTGCATTCCTGGCCTCAAGTGATTCCCCAAATTTGGCCTCCCAAAGTGCTGGGATTACAGATAGGAGCCACAGCACCTGGCTCAAATTGACTTTTAAAATAAATTTATGTAGTTTCCATATAGGTAATTGAAGTCAGTTTTCTCGGCTGTTGTTTCCTAAGTTACCTGCCATTCCTTTCATCACTGACTTTAGTCCTCAGTTTCTGCAGTACATGGTCCACAAGTTCAGTCTCCAGCACACGCTTCTCTGTCTGCCTTTCCTTCTCGAAAGACTTAACCTTCAAAAGAATGAAACAGATCTATCATTTGGAGGTTTCTGAACCCAGAAGAGTAGCTCAGAGCACCACAGTAAGACTACTAAATCAACAGTTTGGGTCAGTGGTTCTTAACCAGGGTCAATTTTGCTCCCCAGGGGACATTTAGCAATGTCTGGTGACATTTTTGGACAGTGCAACTGGCATGTAGTGGGTAGCGGTCAGGGATGCTGCTAACGCACAGGACAGCCCCCTAAAACAGAGAATTATTTGGCCCAAAATGTGAACAGCGCTGCTGTTGAGAAACCCTGGTCTGGACTAGTTTATCATAGATGATAGAATTTTTTTTTCTTAAGGCCAAGATGAATGGGCTCTCATTTCATGTGATTCATTAACATCTTCCCCTTTAAATCTGGTCAGCCACCAAGGTTTCTGAGATCTCAGCTTTATCTACCACTCCTCCCTCTCCTTTCTAAACCCAAGTCCTGTCATCCCACTTTTATGCATCTATCCCTTTATCTTCACTCCCCTGGCCAGCATCCAACCTTGGCCTAGGCTAGTATTCTTTATACTCCTTCCACTGTCTTCAGTCTCTCCCTCACTCTATTCCATGCTACGCATCCCTGCAGATTAATTTTTCTCAAACACAGCTTGGATGTCTCCTGTTCAAAACATTCGGGGCCTCCCCAATAACTGCTAAATATAAAAAACCAGATTTTTTGGTTGGTATTTGGGCTCTCCATGATGTAGCTATAACCATTTTCTGCTTCTGATCCATCTGTCTCACCAAAAATAGACTATTCAGGGTTGTACCAGAATGGTTCTCTGCCGGCCTGCCTCTATCTTTGGGACAACTACTGAAAGAACTACCATCTCCTTTGCAGTTCCCTCTTCTTAAAAGGCCCTTCCGGGACCTATCTATATCCTATGAATTCTTGAGGGTAGGATAAATCCCAGCACCCCCCTACAGACTTCACTGCTTCCTCTTATGTAGTCTCCTAGCCTGAGGGACCTTCGGAGAAATTTATCTGTAGGACTCTCATGGCATTTAGTATTTTTGAGCTCATAATCACGCACAAATGTCTCAAGTTCCTTACCAGATTACAGAATCCTTGACAGCAGGAGCTATGGCTTAAATGTTTCTATATCTTCAATGGCCCCAAGTTCAATCCCTTCTACATTGTGAATGCTTAAAATGTGTCGGCTGAATGGATAAATGAAGTGATATCTTGCTTTTGAAATATGAAAATGTTGCTACTGGCTGGGCGCAGTGGCTCACACCTGTAATCCCAGCACTTTGGGAGGCCAAGGTGAGCAGGTCCCTTGAGGCCAGGAATTCAAGACCAGCCTAGGCAACATGGGAAGACCTTGTCTCTACTAAAAATACAAAAATGAGCTAGTCACGGTGGTGCGTGCCTGTAGTCCCAGCTACTCAGGAGGCTGAGGTGGGAGGATCACTTGACTTGGTCCTGGGAGACAGGTTGCAGTGAGCCAAGATCATGCCACTGCACTACAACATGGGTGACAGAGTGAGACCCTGTCTTAAAAAAGAAAAAAAAAAGAAAAAAAAGGAGCCAGGATTCTCAGAGTTAGAAAAAACAAAAAAACAAAAAAACTAAAAAACAAAACAAAAAAAAGGAGGCTGGGCACGGTGGCTCACGCCTGTAATCCCAACAATCCCAAGGTGGGTGGATCATGAGGTCAGGAGTTTGAGACCAGTTTGACCAACATGGTGAAACCCTGTTTCTACTAAAAATACAAAAATTAGCCGGGTGTGGTGGTATGTGCCTATAAACCCAGCTACTCAGGAGGCTGAGGTAGGAGAATCGCTTGAACCTAGGAGGTGGAGGTTGCAGTGAGCCGAGATTGCGCCACTGCACTCCAGCCTGGGCAACACAGCGAGACTCCGTCTCAAAAAAAAAAAAAGAAAAAAAGAAAAGAAGAAAAGTCAATCTAGTGACTGTGTATAAGAAACTCACTTTAAATATAAAGATAGCTAAGTTAGCCTGGTGCAGTGGCACACACCTGTATCCCAGCTGGAGGCTGAGGTGAGAAGATCACTTGAACCCAGGAGTTCAAGGCCAGCCTGGGCAACACGATGAGACCCCATCTCTTTAAAAAAAAAAAAGACAGGTTAAAAATAAAAGGATGGGCCGGGCGCGGTGGCTCAAGCCTGTAATCCCAGCACTTTGGGAGGCCGAGACGGGTGGATCACGAGGTCAGGAGATTGAGACCATCCTGGCTAACACGGTGAAACCCCGTCTCTACTAAAAAATACAAAAAACTAGCCGGGCGAAGTGGCGGGCGCCTGTGGTCCCAGCTACTTGGGAGGCTGAGGCAGGAGAATGGCGTAAACCCGGGAGGCGGAGCTTGCGGTGAGCTGAGATCCGGCCACCGCACTCCAGCCTGGGCGACAGAGCCAGACTCAGTCTCAAAAAAAAAAAAAAAAAAAAAAAAAAAAAAAAAAAAAAAATAAAAGGATGGAGAAAGGTAGTGATATAAACACTAACCAAAAGATTTCAGAACAAAAAATATTAGCAGGGATAAGGAATATTTTATAATGATGAAGACAATTCATCAAGAAGATATAAAATCCTAAATATGTATAATAACAAAGCTTTGAATTTTTTTCTGTAAAGGACCAGATAGGAAATATTTTAAGCTTTGCAGGCCATACATAGTTTGAGTCACACACTCTCCTTTGTTTGTTGTTGCTTTTTAACAAAGAATGTAAAAACTTTGAGTTCACAGACCTATAAAAGTAGGCTACAGGCTGAATTTGGTCCAAGTTGTAGTCTGTCAATTCCTCCTCTAAAGTTCTACCTGAAAAAACTAAAAAATGAATCAACTAAATCCAAAATGAGCAAAAGGAAGAAAATAGTAATGGGTAAGAGTGGAGATGAATAAAAGAGAAAACACACGAGCAAATAAAAACTCAGAAAAACCAATGACACCACAAGCTGGTTCTTGGAAAGACAAAATTGATCAATCTCTAGCCAGGCTGATTAGACAAAAAAGAGGGAAGACACAAATTACCCGTATCAGGTCTGAAGGAGAGAGCAACGCTGCAGATCCTGGAGACAGTGAAACAATAACAGGGAAATATTTGAAAACTCAGATGAAATGGAAAAGTTCTGGGAAAGATATAAACTACCAAAACCAAAGCTGCCTCTAGAAGAAAGAGGTGACCAGAATAGCTCTCTATGTAGAAATATTTGAGGTTGGACTTCTAATATCAATTGTATACAATATCTTACAGAAAACAGAAGAGGAGAGAATGCTCTCTATCTCATTTTATCAGGCCTGCATTACCCTGATATCAAAACCAAACAAAAACATTAGAAGAGAAAAATATTTTTAAGAAAGTTTTTTTTCCGTTTAAAAATAATTAGAAATAAACGTTAAGAGGTGGTATATTTAGGAACACTTTTAGTTGAGTACAAAAAAGTAAAACTGGTTACAAAGCAGTGAGAGGATATGCCTATCAGCAGAAATCAACTTTACTTATTCTTATTTTCTTAGATGGAAAAAGAGAACAAGAGAAGAAAAGTAGGAAAAAACCACAGCCAGTTTTTTTGTTTGTTTTGCTTTTTAAAGCTTTAATGAAGGTGGACTCTCTTTCTTATTTTATACACATTTTCCTCAGTAAGAAACCCAACAATGGAAAGGGAGAGCAGAGGGAATGGATTTCCAGCCACCTACACGGCCCGGGGCCTCAGTGTGAAGGCAAGTGTTCCACAGGTAACACCTGACTACTGAATTGTAAAAAATCTCTGGCATCTGTTGGCTGCATAAATGTCTTCTTTTGAGAAGTGTCTGTTCATATCCTTTGCCCACTTTTTGATGGGGTTGTTTGTTTTTTTCTTGTAAATTTGTTTGAGTTCTTTGTAGGTTCTGGATAGAACCTACCCTTTGTTAGATTCTACCCTTTGTTAGGTTTTTGTTAGGTTTGTTAGAACCTACCCTTTGTTAGATTAGTAGATTGCAAACATTTTCTCCCATTCTGTAGGTTGCCTGCTCACTCTGATGGTAGTTTCTTTTGCTGTGCAGAAGCTCTTTAGTTTAATTAGACCCCATTTGTCAATTTTGGCTTTTGTTGCCATTGCTTTTGGTGTTTTAGACATGAAGTCCTTGCCCATGGCTATGTCCTGAATGGTACTGCCTAGGTTTTCTTCTAGGGTTTTTATGGTTTTAGGTCTAACATTTAAGTCTCTAATCCATCTTGAATTAATTTTTGTATAAGGAGTAAGGAAGGGATCACACATGAAAAAATGCTCATCATCACTCGCCATCAGAGAAATGCAAATCAAAACCACGAGATACCATCTCACACCAGTTAGAATGGCAATCATTAAAAAGTCAGGAAACAAAAGGTGCTGGAGAGGATGTGGAGAAATAGGAACGCTTTTACACTGTTGGTGGGACAGTAAACTAGTTCAACCATTGTGGAAGACAGTGTGGCGATTCCTCAAGGATCTAGAACTAGAAATACCATTTGACCCAGCCATCCCATTACTGGGGATATACCCAAAGGATTATAAATCATGCTGCTATAAAGACACATGCACATGTATGTTTATTGTGGCACTATTCACAATAGCAAAGACTTGGAATCAACCCAAATGTCCATCAATGACAGATTGGATTAAGCAAATGTGGCACATATACACCATGGAATACTATGTAGCCATAAAAAAGGATGAGTTCATGTCCTTTGCAGGGACATGGATGCAGCTGGAAACCATCATTCTCAGCAAACTATCACAAGGACAGAAAACCAAACACCACATGTTCTCACTCATAGGTGGGAACTGAACAACAAGATCACTTGGACACAGGAAGGGGAACATCACACACTGGGGTCTATTGTGGGGTGGGGGGAGCAGGGAGGGATAGCATTAGGAGATACACCTAATGCAAATGACGAGTTAATGGGTGCAGCACACCAACATGGCACATGTATACATATGTAACAAACCTGCACATTGTGCACATGCACCCTAGAACTTAAAGTATTAAAAAAAAAAAAATCTCTGGCGTCTTTACCTTGACATGGCTTCCTTCTTTATCCGAGACAAGGGCCACATAGGTGATTTCATGATGTCTGCAGTACTCTTGTAATTCCTCTTGGGACTGAAACAAACAAACATAGTGTAGAAAATAAACACAGAGCACCTGGAACAGCTTTAAGTAATTAAGGAGAATGAAAATACTGTTTCCAATTATATTCTCAATGTGAATTACTAAATGTGCTGACTTCAGGGAGATAGAAATATTAAGGAAGAAGCATACAGAATTCAAGGGAGGAACAAGGCCTCTCTTGCCTTCCTTACCTTCATGATTGTTCTAAGGGGCCATGAATAATCAATCAATAGTAAGAGGTTTTCAAAAGATTCAAGACTTAATAAAAGATGCCCCAAATTATACAACACAACACACACACACACACACACACTGAAAAAGCCTCTGAGGAAAATGAAGGAAACGAAGGAAATAAGGGAAGGTGAAAAGCAGAATTGAAGAAACAAACCAGGACAGGGCAGAGAAGCCTGCGGGATGCCACTGTACAGGACTGAGGTCACTGACCACTAGGCTTGGATTTTACTGCAGGACAGAACACTTCTCTAATGATTTATGAAACAAGTGAACAAGTAGAAGAGGACACTGTTCTGTCAAATGATTAAAAATTGTTGCTCAAGGCCGGGCGCGGTGGCTCAAGCCTGTAATCCCAGCACTTTGGGAGGCCAAGAAGGGCGGATCTCGAGGTCAGGAGATCGAGACCATCCTGGCTAACACAGTGAAACCTTGTCTCTACTAAAAATACAAAAAATTAGCTGGGCGAGGTGGCGGGCGCCTGTAGTCCCAGCTACTCGGGAGGCTGAGGCAGGAGAATGGCGTAAACCCGGGAGGCGGAGCTTGCAGTGAGCTGAGATCCGGCCACTGCACTCCAGCCTGGGCGACAGAGCGAGACTTCGTCTCAAAAAAAAAAAAAATTGTTGCTCAGTACACTTCTGATATGAATTTTGATACAACACACACACACACACACACACACACAAACACACACAAGTAAAGAGCAGCAGCTTCAGAAGCCTCCCGGCAGGTGATGTAAACAGAGCAGGTGGGAGGGTGGTGGGTCTGTGTCCCTGGTCATCGCCATGCTCTGGGGCACCTTTAGTGTGGGCGAATGTGGGTACAACCTGGATGATCTCCTGGAAGTATACCTCTTCTATGATCTGCTTACACCCCCCATTCCAAAGGGCAGGCATGTGTCCTGGGTGCCACTTTCCACACCTCCATACCCATGGCAAGTGTCAGGCCTGCATGCTGTGGGGGGTCTCAGGATACAGAGCTCAAAACACACTAAGCACCGAGTGCCTTCACAAGTGTGGTAGGCTGGTGTACAGCCCTGCAAAGGTGTCCATATCCTCATTCCTAGAATCTGTGAGTGATCAACCAGGATTATCTGGGTGGGCTCAGTGTAATCACAGGGTGCATATATGAGAGAGCTGGACAGTAAGAACAGAAGCACAGGTCAGCGAGGAAGGAGGTGCTTCATTGTTGAGTGTGATGATGGAGGAAGAAGCCATGAGCCAAGGAATGCAGGATGCCTCTAGGAGCTGGAAAAGGCAAGGACACAGATTCTCCCCTAGAGCTTCCAGAGGAGCCAGCCCTGTTGAATTTAACCCAGTGAAAGTGCTTTTGGATTTCTGACTTCCAGAAATGTAAGATAAATAGGTGTTTAAGCCAGTAAGTTTGTGGTAATTGGTTACTGCAGCAATCAGAAACTAACACAGGAGACGACTCGAATTACAGAGATAAACAGAGTCTGACAGTCTAAAGGTGCAGAGGATATTTGCCATGAGAGCCATAGCTGTTCGCACTTCACTCACAGGTGCCTTTTGTCCCATTACCTGCGACCAGTCGTACATGATTTCTGCTGTGATGCCTGCTGTCCAGAGTTTCTGGGTTAGGTTGATGGCCCTGGACATGGACATCTGGCCAACACTTACAACCAGGAGGTCACAAGAGCCTATTGTAACCTGGATCAGAAACAGAATGGTTACAGTTAGAGGAGCAAGACTGCAGGCATGGAAGTGAAACCAGCATCAGGAGAGGAGGCAGCATTCTTGGGAGGATGGGCATTCCTGAAATCCTGTACAGAAACGCAGCGTGCCGAAGGCCTGGCTTCAAAACAACATTGTTTAAAAAAAAAAAAAAAAAAAAAAAAAGACACAGTCAAAAAACTTTTTCTTTTTTTTTCTGAGACAGAGTCTCGCTCTGTGGCCCAGGCTGGCATACAGTGGCACGATCTCAGCTCACTGTAACCTCTGCCTCCTGGGTTTAAGCACGTCTCCTGCCTCAGCCTCCAGAGTGGCTGGGATTACAGGCATGCACCACCATGCCTGGTCAAAATTTTTTTTTTTAAATATTTTTAGTAGGGATGATGTTCTGCCTTGTTGGCCAGGCTGGTCTCAAACTTCTGGCCTCAAGTGATCCACCTGCCTTGGCCTTATTGGGATACAACTGGGATTACAGGCATGAGCCACCATGCTCAGCCATAGTAAAAAAAAATGTTATATTAGTCTTTCAAGACAGAAATTATTTCAACTACCTTGAGCCATTTAGGAAAATACTATTTTTCTCTGGGAAAACTAATCTTGCCTGAAATATAAGGGGGGAAGAAAGCTATTTCTAGCTTTGCAGACCACAGCAGGATTTTTTTTTTTTTTTGACAGGGTCTGGCTCTGTTGCCAAAGCTAGAGTGCAAGTGGCATGATTTCATCTCACTACAACCTCCCCGTCCTGGGTTCAAGCGATTGTCCCATCTCAGCCTCCTGAGTAGCTGGAACTACAGGTGCATAGCTAATTAACCACGCCTGGCTAATTTTTGTATTTTTTGGTAGAGATGAGGTTTTGCTATGTTGCCCAGGCTAGTCTTGAACTCCTGGGCTCAAGCGATCTGCCTGCTTTGCCCTTCCAAAGTGCTGGGATTATAGGCATGAGCCACCATGCCTGGCCTGAATAAGAAATTTTGATAAGAGCCTGTCAATAACTACAACATCTCACATTTATATGGTACATTACAGATAAGGAAAGTGAGGCTAGGGAAGGATGAATTAATTGTCTAAGGCAGAAGTCTTTAACCTTTTTGGCACCAGGGACTGGTTTCACGGAAGAAAATTTTTCCATGGATGGTGCGGGGGTGGGGAGGAGATGGTTTTGGAATGAAACTATTCCACCTTGGATCATCAGGCATTAGTTAGATTCTCATAAGGAGCGTCCAGTCTAGATCCCTTGCATGCACAGTTCACAACAAGGTTCATGCTCCTGTAGACTCTAATGCCACCACTGATCTGACAGGAGGTGGAGCTCAGGTGGTAATGTTTACTAGCCCGCTGCTCACCTCCTGCTGTGCAGCCCAGTTCCTAACAGGTTCCTAACCCAGATGGGTACTAGTCTGCCGCCCGGGAGTTGGGGACCCCTGGTCTAAGGTCACCCAGCTAGAAAACAGATGATAAGGACTGAAATGCAGGGACTGACATCAAGTCTTAGGCTTGTCTACCATATTAAAGGTAAGTTTCAAAACCCTGGGTCTATAGCTTTCACATCTGAAGCCCCATGTAAATGACTGCAAAAGGCAAATCGTACTTTTAGAAAAGAAAGACACCTCGAAGTATGCTGGGAAGCCAAGCCAGACTTACAGGTTCCTCCATGTTGAGGACAGCAGCAGATATCTTGTCTATAGCTATGCTGACCCCAATGGCAGTGGGAACTGGCCCCAGAGCTTGTGGCCCTCTAAACTGGGGAATCTGTGGAGAGACATAAACAGTTACGGTTATGAAATAGCAAAGAAAATGTGATTACGGGGAAAACAATGATTAAAGAGTGAGTGCTCTGTCAGCAGCTCATCATCAAAGAGTTCAACGAAAAGAAATATGTGTGTGTAGTAAAAGCGAGAAGCAAGCACACATGCAAATTTAGAAAAATATTAACAAATGTTACATCTAACTCTGAACTGTTCAATATGGCAGCCACTAGTCACAAGTGACCACTGAGCATTTGAAATACAGCTAATCCAAATTGACACATGCTGTACATGTAAAACACGTACTGGCTGCAAAGACTTTGAAACAAATGTAAAATCCTTGTTAATAAGTTTTAGAAATTTGAGGACATGTTGAAATAATATTTTGGATATACTAGGTTTAATAAAATATATTATAAAATTGATACCACTTGTCTCTTTTTGCTTAATGTTACTAAATAGTTAAAATTCCAGGTCAGGTGTGGTGGCTCACACCCCTAATCCCACTGCTTTAAAAGGCCAAGGCAGGAGGATTGCTTGCAGCCAGGAGTGTGAGATCAGCCTGGACAAAAATGTCCCATAACCTCAAGGACATTCACGTCACTGGGGTCATAGAAGGAGAGAAAACAGAGGGTGAGACTGAAAAAAAAATTCAAAGAAATAACGCCTGAAGAAATCCCCAAATTCACGAAAGACATACACCTATAGATTTAAGAAGCTAAGCAAACCCTTAACAGGATAAATCCAAAGAAACTCATGCCAAGACACATCATAATTTAACTTGAAACTAAAGACAAAGAAAAGAATCTTTAAAGCATCAAGTCAGAAATACCTTCCCTATAGGGGAAAAGTAATTCAAATAACAGCAAATTTCTCATCACAAACCAGAAATTTGGGGTAAATACAACAGACTTTCTTCTCCCCTTGAGTTTTCTAATTATATTTAACAGTAAAGTAAAAAAATTTAACACTGTTTGATGTGGATCTCAATGTATTAGAAGAAATATTTAAGACAATTATATTATAAATGGGGCATGAGGTAAAGAGACATACAGGGAGGTAAAGTTTCTACATTTCATTTGAATTGATAAGATGTTGATACCCATAAATCTTTGTGGTGATAGAATAGTTCTGTACCTTGATTATGGTGGTTGTTATGGGAATGTACACATGGTAAAATGGAAAAGAATGATGCACATACATTGTACAAATGTCAATTTTCTGGTTTTGATATTTTACTATGCTTATGCAAGGGGCAGTGCGGTGGCTCACGCCTGTAATCCCAGCACTCTGAGAGGCTGAGGCGGGTGGATTGCTTGAGCTCAGGAGTTTGAGACCAGCCTGGGCAACACCACAAAACCCTGTCTGTACTGAAAATACAAAAAATTAGCTGGGTGTGGTGGTGCATGCCTGTAGTCTCAGCTACTTGGGAGGCTAAGGTGAGAGAATCGTTTGAGCCCAGGGAGGTTGAGGCTGCAGTGAGCCAAGATTATGCCACTGCACTCCAGCCAGGGTGACAGAGCAAGGCCCTGTCTCCAAAAAATAAATAAACAAAAATAAATAAATAAATACACACACACACACACACACATACAGAGTAAATGGTACATGAGACCTCTCTATACTATCTTTGCAACTATCCTGCAAAATAATATAATTTTTTTTAAGTTTAAACAACTACAAATGTGGTTCACGTTATATTTCTATTCCTAGATGAAAGATATATTAATAGAAGTATCCAATGATAATACTGGTTCAAATTTTTGGTGTTAGTTTGAAAATTTCAAAATAACAAGTTGAGAAGAAATAAAATTAAGTCAGAACAAATAAATAAAGGGCAAGCCCTCACCAGCAGGTCATATCTGCCTCCAGCTGCGAGGATTTCAGGTACAGCCCTTTGCCTTCGTTTGATGAATGCCACAAACTGGAAGATGATTCCATTGTGCTGCTGCACCTTGTAAACCAAGCCCAAATTAATCAAGACCTATAAAGAGAGATGCCATACAAATGTGTCAAGGGTTTGAAAGTTAGCATGTGGAATATAATGCTGAAAACGGTGTTTCCCATCAATAGCATCAGAACAATCTATTTAGCATAAACAAAATATTTAGTAAGATCTAGCACAAAGTCTGTTTAACAATAGCCTGACATGTAAAATAAATTCTCTTCTCTTTAAGAATAACCACCTCTCTGAGGCTAACACAGTAAGAACTGCTTCATGATAGGAACAGTGGCACTTGCAAAGAAATCCTGATGTAAGCCAAAATTATTACTAAATATCAAATGCTCCAAAACACAGAAAGCAGTTTTTCTGGAAAAATAAAACACTAACTAGCATTAGTGAAATGAAACACATTTCCTCCCTGTGCTATTAGTAATGCTACACATTTGTACTGCCAGTATCAAACTGTTCCCAAACCTGTAACTTGATGCCGAGTTTCTTCAACAGTCCAACAACCTCCTCTAGGTCTTTTAAGCCATACTTCACCAACTGCGCAATACCTGTTTTCTGTTTTATTAATGAATTGATTGTTGGCATTAGATCTTGCAAATCTCCCTTCTGTTCAATAAACTTGTAGAGTCGACACAGCTGGAAAGCAAAGGGGCACAGTTAGCTGCCCATCCATGGCAGGGGAAGACTCCCTTTGCACCGACTGTGTGCACCTGCAGGAGTGGGAGCACATGGGACCATACGATTATCTTTGTGGTCAAAGACTATTTTAGCCTTTGCTACAATCCTGACTAAGGATTATCCTCTTCCAACAACTTGAAAGCATCTTGTGGGAATGCTTTAGACACATACTCACAGTTCACTTTTATTCAGATACATTTACTCACACTTAATGCTGACTCAGCAAAGTAGACCCTGGCACTAGCAGAGCTTCCATTATCTATTTTCAGGCCAGTATTTTTCCTCTTTACCTTTCTCATTCTCATGAGTTCCTGTTACCGCAGGCATACACATGGGGGGACAAGGAGGCAGAGTCTGACTTGTTTTAATTCAGAATTAGCTAGAAATTCCCTTCCTTGGCTTGAATCCTTCCTATTTGCAACCTTGAGATGTCTTCTCCTGTGGGCAGCCTCCTGATCCTCCCCCCTTCCTTCTCCTCCCACCTGGATGCCAGATCCTGGCTCTCACCAGCTGTACTCATTGACTGCCCAAGAAGAGGGCAGTGCAGGAAACAACCATAGTCATGAAGCCAGAAAGAAAACTCACAGCAGCTAAAGTAGAAATTATTAAGAAACAAAATTATAGCCATTTTAAGACTGTAGGCAAGTAGAACCTAGTTCATCCATAAATTGGCACATGAAAACTAAGGGCTGAATGAAGGCTAAGCTTGACATAGCTTAATCTTAGAGTTAATCATAAATCACTTAAATTTTTAAAAAATCCAAAAAATGTTAAAGCCTCCTATAATCTTGATATGGTTTTGCTGTGTCCCTACCCAAATCTCATCTTGATTGTAGCTCCCACAATTCCCATGTGTCATGGGAGGGATCCAGTGGGAGGTAATTGAATCATGTGGGCAGGTCCCTCCCATGATAGTCTCATGATAGTGAATAAGTCTCACAAGAGTTGATGGCTTTATAAAGAGGAATCTCCCTGCACAAGTTCTCTCTCTTTGCCTGCTGCCAACCATGTAAGACATGACTTGTTCCTCCTTGCTCTCCACCATGATTGTGAGCCCTCCTAAGCCACATGGAACTGTGAGTCCATTAAACCTCTTTCCTTTATAAATTACCCAGTCTCGTGTATGTCTTTATTAGCAGCACAAGAGCAGACTAATACAGTGAATTGGTACTGGTAGAGTAGGGCACTGCTGTAAAGATACCCAAAAATATGGAAGTGACTTTGGAACTGGTTGGAACAGTTTGGAGGGCTCAGAAGAAGACAGGAAAATGTGGGAAAGTCTGGAACTTCCCAGAGACTTGTTGAATGGCTTTGACCAAAATGCTGATAATGATATGGTCAATGAAATCCAGGCTGAGGTGGTCTTAGATGGAGACGAGGAACTTGTTAGGAACTGAAGTAAAGGTGATTCTTGCTATGTTTTAGCAAAGAGACTGGCAGCATTTTGCCCCTGCCCTAGAGATTTGTGGAATTTTAAACTTGAGGGAGATGATTTTGGGTATCTGGCGGAAAAAATTTCTAAGCAACAAAGCATCAAGAGGTGACTTGGGTGCTGTTAAGAGCTTTCAATTTTAAAAGGAAAACAGACCATATAAGTTCAAAAAATTTGCAGCCTGATGATGAGATAGAAAACCCCATTTTCTGAGAAATTCAAGCCAGCTGCAGAAATTTGCATAAGTAACAAGGAGCCAAATGTTAATCACCAAAACAACGGGGAAAATGTCTCCAGCGCATGTCAGAGGTCTTCATGGCAGGCCCTCCCATCACAGGCCTGGAGGCCTAGGAGGAAAAAATGGTTTCATGGGCTGGGCCCAGGGTCCCCCTGCTCTCTGTAGCTTAGGGACTTGGTGCCCTGTGTCTAAGCTGCTCCACCTATGGCTAAAAGGGGCCAAGGTACAGCTCAGACTGCTGCTTCAGAGGTTGCAAGCCCCAAGCCTTGGCAGCTTCCATGTGGTGTTGAGCCTGCAGGTGCACAGAAAACAAGAATTGAGGTTTGGAACCTCCACCTAGATTTCAGAGGATGTATGGAAATGCTTGGATGCCCAGGCAGAAGTTTGCTGCAGGGGTGGGGCCCTTATGGAGAACCTCGGCCTACCCCTGGCATCAGCGTCACCTGTATGTGACACATGGAGTCAAACGAGACCATTTTGGAGCGCTAAGATTTGACTGTCCCGCTGGATTCTGTACCTGCGTGGGACCTTTAGCCCCTTTGTTTTGGCCAATTTCTCCCATTTGGAATGGGTGTATTTATCCAATGCCTGTACCCTCATTGTATTCAGGAAGTAACTAACTTGTTTTTGAGTTTACAGGCTCATAGGCAGAAGGGACTTGCCTTGTCTCAGATAAGACTTTGGACTGTGGACTTCTGAGTTAATGCTGAAATGAGTTAAGACTTTTGGGGACTGTCAGGAAGGCATGATTGGTTTTGAAATGTGAGGACATGAAATTTGGGAGGGGCCATGGGTGGAATGATATGATTTGGCTGTGTCCCCATCCAAATTTCACCTTGAACTGTAGCTCCCACAATTCCCTTGTGTCACGGGAGGGACCCAGTGGGAGGTAATTGAATCATGGGGGTGGGTCTTTCCCATGCTGGTCTTGTGATAGTGAATAAGTCTCATGAGATCTGATGGTTTTATAAAGAGGAGTTCCCCTGCACAAGTTCTCTCTCTTTGCCTTCTGCTATTCATATAAGACATGACTTGCTCCTCCTTGCCTTCCACCATGATTGTGAGGTCTCCCCAGCCATGTGGAACTGGGAGTCCATTAAACCTCTTCCCTTTATAAATTACCCACTCTTGGATATATCTTTATTAGCAGTGTGAGAACAGACTAATACAAATCTGCTTACTATATTAAAGATAAAAATTTTGGCCGGGTTCAATGGCTCATGCCTGCAATCCCTCTATAAAAAAGAAAAAAAAAATTAACTGGGAGGCTGAGGCAGAAAGATCTCTTGAGCCCAAGAGCTTGAGGTTACAGTGAACTATGATTGTGCCACTATAATTCAGCCTGTGTGACAGTGCAAGACCCTATCTCAAAAAAAAAAAAACCATTAAATTTAAAATCATGTATTTAAAATATTTTTTAAGAAAATAAAAATGATTTCTTCTCTATAAATTTGAACATTAAATTACCCCAATAATAAACTATCAGAAGCACTGAAGTCAGTGTCTCCAGATTTTGATCCTCACCCTATCATCAACTAACTCCATGTGACTCAGGACAAATCACAACATCTCTTTGGGCCTCAGGTGTCTCATTTGTGAAATAAGAGGACTGGGTCAGATATGTGAAACTCTTTGGCAATATTTCTACTCCCCTTCCTAATACCCTTACAGTACATTTCAAAATAATCAAAGTACCAAATGCCTTTATTAGATACTATTTTTCTGTTTTTAAATGAATCAAACACATGTCTAATTAATGCTTAGCATCATCAAATAACCAGTGGTTAGAGATTAAACAGGAAGAAAAGTTGACATGTGAACAACCAATGTGGTTATTACATCCAAATGTATATTTATAAGACTTTCTTTAAAAAAAAAAAAAAAAGACGTTCTGAAATGTGACTTTAGTTCAATTAACCTTTTGGGTTGGAAACTTTGGGTGTAGAATCATTGAACTGGGTAGTCTTGTGCAGATTCTCTGTGCTATTTATACATGGGACTATTTCTGCACATAGGTGTGTGCTGTGTACATGTTCAGATTATATGTAAATACTGTATATTGTTCTTCATATTTGGATATTTAGCTGTTGGGTTACTTTGCATATCATTACTATCTCCCCCAATATTAAATATTTAAGATTTAACCTGGCTCAATTTTCAGAACTCCTAGTGCTATGCATCTGGTTTAGTTTCCCTACCTGCAAAGGGGTGATTTCTTTGAACTGTGGTTTCTGTGTGCCCTTTGAAAGTTGTTTTACAGAGTTGAGGGCAGATACGTGCTGCGCATATCCCCTTGTGGCTTTTTAAAGGCCAATATGAACTAAGAACTGAATGCAGTCTTTGGACTCCTCTTTGTATCCCTGCCACTGTGCCTGTCACACTGTAGGTGTCCGAAAGATTGAGTGACTCTGTCTTCCCTATGTACAATCATATTTTAATCTATCCCATATGTGAATTTTGCTGATCAACACAAGATCATATAATTGAGTGTCAGACAAGAGGCTAGAAGGGTTCTGGGAAATTTAAAAAAAAAACTTTTCTTACTTAAATATTCAGGAAAATGTACAAAATCCCTGTTGTCTTCTGTTGTTCAGCTACTCAATTAAGTGTGGGTTACTGTACCAAAGATCTGGGATCAATCTGATGCCTATGGAGAGAATATGACCAAACTGTTTACTCCATAAGATCTCCCTTACTGATGATGGGATCAAATGTAAGATTTTAAGATTAAGAGACGTACCAGAAAAGCAAGAGCTTTATTTCAACTCTGAGGAGTTAGAAGACATGGAGGTAGGGGAAGGGTAGCTCCCCAGATGAATTTGCAGAATTCTGTGCCTCCTTCTAGTCCCGTATAATCTAATTCAAAAGAGGACAACTGGTATTAGGTCTGTTCAGCAGGAGGCTCTACCAGGCACAGTTCTATAAGGGGTGTCAAAGAAAAGTATTTGCTGATCAAGAAAGAGCAGGATGATTACAGCATATCAAGAAGAAGCATGGAGAGACACTCTTTGATCACAGCATTAGTTTCTCCCTTCTAAGCCCAGAGGTTGCCATGGTACCTAACACTCAAGGGGAAAACCGCATCTGCGAGGCAGTAGGAAGCGCTGCTACCCTACCGCAACGAGAATTTGGTGACATTTTCTGGTATCACAAAATTACAGAGAAAGCTGTAATAATACCATTAGAAGGTACTTACACTATTAGAAGACAAAGACAGATTACAAAATTTAGCTTCCACTTCTCTCCTCGTCAGCTTCTCTGTCTAATGTGGAAGAAAAAGGTAACAATGAGAGTCACCAAATGTGGCCCTGAACAAGACACAATTTCCAGGCTAATTCTGAGAATTACAGCCTTCATTTTGAACAAACTGCTCTTAATGGTACAGAATAGATTTAATTCTGTGATTAGAAAACGTTTTTCCCCCAATTCACATGAAACCATAATTAACTTATTGTAAAATCTGAAAAACCGTCACATAAAAGAATTAAAAGGGGAAAGTTGTACTCGCTGAATGGTGAGGTGACCCAGATCTGGACAGGCTTAATGAGGGCATTTGTTTGGGCAGGGAGGGAGTCATTTTGCTCTGGGCTCCCCTAACAAAGGCCAGGCTCTGGGCATTTCATCCCATGCTGGCAGATGTGCCGTAGCCGTGGGACATGAATCAGTAAGAGCTGAAGCCCCTCGCACAATCCCTGGGGTTTTTGCCAGTGTCCGACTGACATCATATTGTATCTGTCAGTGACAAATAGCAGCAGAGCTTTAGGGGGAGTAAAGAACCACTAAGAAACAAGCAGTAAATTCTGGGCCATTGATATGTACCTGCCAGATGAAAGAAAAGCTAATTAATCCTTTTGGTGTATAAAAACAATAAGCCATTATGTAAGGACTTCCACTACTCTGTCTTAACCATAGACTTTCTGGCACTGTTAGTTCTTACATCTCCTGGATGCCTCTTATTCAATATGAAAACAAAACTTAACATGAAAAGATATTAGAAAACATAAGCATTCACTTCCATCCTAGCAACGTAATATAACACTAATTCATTTTTTCAATGCATCCCCCTCCAAGCTCTGTACCTGCACATATACTATAAAGTAATGAATACTATCATGTGACTAAATTAGGGAAGAGTAACTGGAGGTACCATAGCCTCAGTCCCACAGGGAGGAGGTGGTAAATGAGGCCCCGCCAGAGGTCGAAGCCATTCTCCCCTAATTCAATCAATGCAAATCTACACATGACTTTACTGATAAGCACAGGAAGACTGGAAGAATCAAGAGCAAGGCGCACTGTTTATCTCAACACAAACAGTCACTCTTCTTGGTCGCTGTAAAGGAAAGGTAATAGCAGCACTAGTGTGAGAGTGAAGTGAGTGCATCCATCAGAGGAACTCAGAACAATGCCTAGCTCACAGAGTGGGGCTCAGTCAATGTTAACTATCTTCGAAATTATTATTGGCAAGTATCAGGACCAATTACTTAGTGATTTCTTGCCTTAATAAGTAGGTTAGTGAAGAACTTTACTATCTCACAAATTAAATAATTTGATCTTTTAAAATTAGAAGTTAGCCTTTTGAAAAACACTCCAGCGGTTATTAGTAGCACAGGGCTGAGGATGGAACAAAAGCTCAACCAATACTTGTTAACTGTTGATACAATTAAAGCCAATTGGTTCTTTCACTTTAGAGCAATGAGGGAAGGAGATAAGACTCCCAATTCAGTTTCATGGCTGCATCGGTAAGAAAATCATCAGGAACTATTGTCATTATCTTTCAACATCAAGGTATTCTCTTTCAACATCGTAAGTAATTAAATGCTTACCACAGCATCATACAGAATAATGTAGACTTGACTGAGTTTGTCTTCTGGGATCCCACAGTGTAAGAGTATTGCTTTCAATAACATGGTATGGTTCAAATAAATACTGTAATTTCTTTCCTGGGATACGGAGAAAAATTACTATTTTCATTATAAAAGCAATTACTGGTACATGACCAAATCTGGAAACTTACCACCAATTTGTCATCCTAATACAATGGAAGGATTGAATTTAGCATATAGCTTCCTAGTTTATTTATTTATTTTTTTGAAACGGAGTCTCGCTCTGCTGCCCAGGCTGGAGTGCAGTGGTGAGATCTTGGCTCACTGCAAGCTCCGCCTCCCAGGTTCACACCATTCTCCTGCCTCAGCCTCCCAACTAGCTGGGACTACAGGCGCCCACCACCATGCCTGGCTAATTTTTTGTATTTTTAGTTGAGATGGGGTTTCACCATGTTAGTCAGGATGGTCTCGATCTCCTGACCTCATGATCTGCCCGCTTCGGCCTCCCAAAGTGCTGGGAGTACAGGCGTGAGCCACTGCGCCCGGCCCTAGTTTATTTTTTTACATACATTCTTTTTGCACTGTTATAGTCAAAGTATACTCTAAGTTAATACCATATTATATACATCCAAAATACTCAGACTGGCTGGGGTGGTGGCTCATGCCTGTGTAATCCAAGCATTTTGGGAGGCCAAGGTTGGAGGATCCCTTGAGCTCAAGAGTTCAAGACCAGCCTGGGGAACATAGGGAAACTCCATCTCTACAAAAAAAAAAAAAAAAAAAAAAAAAAAAAGCTGGGGTCAGTGGCACATGCCTGTAGATCCAGCTATTCAACCAGCAAGGCAGGAGGGCTGCTTGCGCCTGGAAGGTAGCGGCTGCAGTGAGCCGTGATAATGTCACTGCACACCATCCTGGGAGACAGAGGGAGACACTGTCTCAAAAACAAAACAAAAACAACTCTGGTCTTCAGCTATGTTAAAAAGCCCGAGATAGTTGATTTCAAAGACAGAAGGATCTGATCCAATAGTAATTGACTCATAAGCACAGGCTGGTGGAATAGTTATCTTAACTTTTGTCCATGCAAATTGATTAATGAGTATTTACCGAGTGGTGAGCCATGTGCCAAGCTGGCTGCAATAGGGTATATGGCAAAGAGGACTCATAGACTCTGCCCTAAAAACATATGCTCTGCTTGGAGAAAACAATGAACATAACTCCAGGTAGTACATGGCTGTCTCAGATCAAGACCTGTGAGAGTTGAGAAGAAAAGGTGGCCAACTAATCAATGAGGGTGCAGTCAGGCTTCCTGGGGAGAAAGGGCCCAAACCATGGCTGGGCAAAGACTTTCTAGACAAGGGAACATTTGACTGACGGTGGCAGGAATGACAGGGCGTGTGTGTGGGGTGGGGAGGGAAGCCTGAGAAGGGCTGGCAGCATGCAGACTTGGTGAAAAGGGAAGTTGGGGAGTGAAGACATTGGGTATAGGATGGAGCCACTGAGGGTTCCAAACAGGGTATGAACAGGCTAAGAGCATCTTAGGAATCTTAGCCTGATATCTTGCATTTTGGAAAAAAGGGTAGAGAACACCCATCCCCCAAAACAAAACCAGTTCCTGTGAAGGTAAGAGCCTGAGATGAAACTCAAAAGCCACATCATCAAGCTCTTCTCAGTTACTTTAGTAAAGATGTGATTCATCTCCAGGACAGACTGAGAAGCATGTCTGTAGCTGTGGTTTTCCTCACCACACTTGGTGAAGAACTATAGTGGGGAATCTTGGAATGTTAAAATATGGAAAGGAACCTGAAGTGCTGGAAACTCTTGGATGATTTCATAGATAGTGTAGATAATTTCAGCAGTGGGCAGAAAGCTGTTGGTGGTAGAAGTGACAATATCAAATGCACACTCCAGAAGTTCTTTGGGATGAAATCGATCTAACTTGCGCGGCCTGAACACACGTTCTATGCAGTATCTGGAGAGAGAAACCCAGATTTCTAAGGTCATTGCTTACTAGAAAGAAATATGTATGAGAAATTGTTGAACAAGATATAAGAAACAAATATGAAAAAAAATTAATCAGTGGTATGATCAAGAGGACTGAAAGACAGATTTGCCCTGGAACACCCTTGCCTTGTGATCTAGGTTCCAATTCCCAGTTTTGCCACTATTAAGCTATGGGGCTTAAGGTTTTTTAAATGTCTGAAACAGAGATGAAATTACACCAAAAAATTTTACCTTACTGATTGCTTTCTACACAGGGATACCTACACCATAGGGCTATGATTATTAATTGTTCACTTGTAGCTAGAATAAAAACATGTAAAGAGCTTTGTTTTCAGTTGAAGAAAGGAGCTTTAAAGTAGGGTGCCTCATTGACAACAATACTGCTCCAAATTATGAAGATCTCACTGTTGGACCCCTGTGGTATTTGAATGTACAGAAAGCCTTTTTTCAGGGCTAAGTGCCTGGAGGTCCTCAGGGCTCAGCGTTCCTGCTGGGTTTACTCCACTTCTCTACAAGCAGCTTTTGTTCGGTTACCTGTGTAGGCAGTCTTCACATAGAGACCATTGGCCACTTGTCCCACCAATTGAGTTTTAAAAGGGGCCATCTGTGATCATGAACAGCCAGATGTTTTTACGAAGCAACTGTTTGTGGAAATAATTAGCTATGTTGCTTGGGGACATTTAGAAGGTACAGAATAGACTGTGGGAACATGACGGTACCTACCTGCTACATTCCTTCTAATAGTCCTAGTTACCTTACAGGAAGGGGTACTGTGGCTGGGCTTCTGGATCGTATTCTAAGCTCAATATTCTGAACCCAGAATTCTTAACTGTGTAAGGATCACAGGAAATAAAATATTCTTCCTTGGTTGACAAATTATTCAACTATTTTTTCCTATGTCTACCAAATGGAATCCCCTATTGTTTCTTACCGTTTTAAATTCAATATATTATTTCTTGCCACATATCTTGCAAAAGGGATCTGAAAAATAAACAAAATATTAAAGGTCAATGTCAAAATGTGCCAGCTACCACACTCCTTTTGTTAATAATGGCTTTATTGAAACCTAACTCCTGTCCCATAAAGTTCACCCCTTTTAAAGTACATGCTTCAGTGGCTTTTAGTATATTCACTAAGTTATGCACTGCTCACCACTCACACTCCCTCAAATGTTCTTCAGTGTTTCGGTTAGTGATGGACTCTACTGCTAGATATGCCATGAACCTTATTCACTGTGGCATTTCTTAGGTTTTTTTTAAAAAGTTCACTTTTAGTTAAATATTCTCTGTGGAGCTTTTATTATGTCCAATTAAAATTAGTGCAAGTTATTTATTTATGAATTTTTAAAAAATGTCACTTTTATAGTAATGTAGTCAAAATGGGTATTCTCTCTTATGGTGAATTTCCTGATTTTCCTATCAATCTCTTAGAATAAATTCTTAACAACCACCTTCAAATAGTAACCACAACTAGTAAAACCATTGTCAGATTGCCCCAAGAGATCCAACATAGTATCATTAATACTGATGGGCCAAATTCTCAACATACGTTCACTTTTTAATGTTTTGCATTTGAATATCAGCTTATAGAACGGGAGCTGATATTTAAAAATCTGTACTTTAGTCTCCTAATATTTAGAGAATAAGAAGCTGGCTTTAAGTATAGCTATGTAAGTATTTGCACTTCTATTCTTTTTTTTTTAACAAAGCGCAAATGTCTGATCTGATTTGCTGTTTATTTATCTTTACCTCAGAATAATCCCACGTCACTTTACTCACTATAAATGAAAAACAGAAGCAAGGAATGTGGAAGGAATTTCTTCTTAGATCATAAACGCAAAACCTGTTTCACCATAAGCCACATGACACAGATTTAAAAAAAAGATTCCACTCCCCCCTCCAAAAAATATGGTCGAAATGAGTGTATTCTTTGACACTTTACTCTTTGGTGACACAAACAACCTGATGTGCGTGGTCATTTACACACGTGAATGTGACAAGCTCAAGTTCTGCTTTTTGGAACTTGGTGAAAATTTTTTTTTTTCTGAGTATCTTCCATCCTCGGTTGGATCCATGGATGCAGAACCCACCCAAGGATGTAGAGGGCCAAATGTGTGTATCTACACATATGTCAAGTGTATGAAAACACACACAGTATACCTTATATACACAGTTTTTTATTTTTTGTTTTGTTGTTGTTGTTTTTCAGACAGGGTCTTGCTCTGTCATCCAGGCTGGAGTGTAGTAGTGCAATCTCAGCTCACTGCAACCTCCATCTCCTGGGTTCAAGTGTTTCTCCAGCCTCAGCCTCCTGTACACATACAGTTTTGTTTTTTTAAAAAAAACTTTTCCTTCTCTATAATAAAAATGGGATAATAGAGTTCCCTTGAAATTTACTTTTTTAAAAAAGCTAACAATATGCCATGCACATTCCTACAAATCAAGTATAAATATGGCTATATCTAAATATGTATATCTGTCCCTCAGAAATTGGTTCCAGGACTCCCCCAAGGATACCAAAATCAGTGGATGGTTAAGTTCCTGATATAAAATGACATAGCATTTGCCTACAGCCTATGCACATCCTCCTGTATACTTTAAATCATCTTTAGATTATTTATAATATCTACTACTATGCCTATACATCCCTTCTTTTGTGTGGATTCAATGCAGTGTTTAGCACATGGTAAATTCAAGTTTTGCTTGTTAGAATTTTTTTTTTTTTTTCTGAGTATTTTCCATCCACAGTTGGCTGGATATGTGGATGTGGAATCCAAAGATATGTATGAAGGGCTGACTGTATTTTCATCTCATACATATATAAAAATACATATTTGATCTATATAAAAATATAGATTGGCTGGGCATGGGGGCTCACGCCTGTAATTCCAGTATTTTGGGAGGCTGAGGTGGAAGGATCTGCTTGAGTCCAGGAGTTTGAGACCACCCTGGGCAACACAGTGACAGCCCATTTCTACAAAAAATTTGTTTTAAATTTTCTTTTTGAGACAGAGTCTTGCCTTGTTTCCCAGGCTGGAGTGCAGTGGCACAATCATGGCTCACTGCAGCCTCGACTTCCTGGGCTCAAGCAATCCTCCCGCCTTAACCTCCCAAGTAGCTGAGACCACAGGCACGAGCCACCACACTGGGCTAATTTTTAGTAAAGATGGGGTCTTCCTATGTTGCCCAGGCTGGTCTTAAACTACTGGGCTCAAGCACTCCTCCTACCTAGGCCTCCTAAAGTTCTGGAATTATAGGCATGAGCCACTGTGCCTAGTTCAATGTTCTTTTCAATAGCTCCTTAATATTCCATAATATTGTTGACAAATTATTCAACCATTTTCCTATTGATAAACAGGCAGACAGTTTTTGGCTACCTCAATAATATGGCAATTAACATCCTTTTAACATTCATATACTAATGTGTTTTTCTTTCTTTGAATAAATTGCTCAAAGTGGGATTGCTGGTTCTAAGGATAGAGAATGTGCATCAAAATTTTAAAAGTTTCATTATAAACTTTTAGGTTACGTTTCTAAAGGTTTAGCAGTCCACATTCCCATCAGCAACATATGGAAGTACCTATTTTCCTACACCCCTGTCATCTCTGGATAACATGAATTTAAAAATGTTTCCTGTCTGATGGGTGAAGTTGAGATAGCTTTGCACTTCTTTATTATTGGTGAGGTGGAACGGCTTTTCAGAAGTTTATCAGCCATGCACATTTTCTCTTCTGAGAGCTGCCTGGTTATATCCTTTGCTCATGTCTCCCCTTGTCAGTGCTTTCTGCACATGAGAGGTACTAAGCCCTTGTCTGTCACACGCATTTCATGTTTTCCTTGCTCTATCATACAGCACCACAGACAGCTTGTTAGCAGCCAACACTGTGTGAGTGAAAGACTAGTAAGACTTCTGCTGTTGTCGGGATCCCTGGGGGTCAGAAGAAAGCAGGACAGGCAAAACTCAGCATACCCAATTAGGAGAAACACTTGCTGTTAGAATAATTTAACTGTTCTAGGCATTAACATGTTAGGATGTTTACTGAAGATCTAGCCAGGAGGTTAAAAAATACCAAACAAACTACATTTATTTGTCTGAGTGGGTGGGGTTAACCTGCTGTGGTCACTCAACACTGAGGTGCACATGTGGCACCTGCAATGCAGGGTTCCTCCAGTTCTAGAGTCATAAACACCTGTGCTATTAGGAAGGTGGAGGCATTCAGGACCAAACATTTCCTCCACTCCAATAACGCTCTCACTCTGACAACTTCCTCAAGAATACATTTCCTACAGGTGATATTTATAAGCCTAGGGAAAAAATCCTTTAACAGAGATGCCATCCTGTGACTAGATACAGCATCCTGATTGTCAGCAGTGTGTTCCCAGCCTCACCCGCAGGTCAAAAGGAAGCATCACCAGCATCCCGCTGTGGTCCATGAATAGGGCAGCTTCGTTGTGCTCATATATTTGTCTGTTTCGGGGAAGCAGTAGTGGGGTACACAACTGAACAGCTCCTACACCAAATGAGAAAAAATAGCTCATCATCAGGTTCACATTCTTCTTAGGAGGCAACCTAAAATTAACACAAACCTGACAGTTAAGTAATTGCTACTGGGACCATTGAAATCATATCAGTTTTTCTTTAGTTCTCTAAATTTATAAATAGAGAGCTCACCTAGAGTTAAGTTTGACAGTTTGGTCATATTTCTGACTCCACAAACCAATTGCATTTTAGTATCAACAGCGAGGCTGTAGCATTCAAATCAGTTTCAAAAATAAGCTTAAATTCCACATGATGTCAATTATTTATAACTGAATTTGAAAGTAAAATATGGTATGCCCAAACACTAACAGCACTTTCTAATGATGAAAAAAGTCTTACGAGAAGAAATATCATTTTTAAAAAGGGCGTACATACCATGTCTTTTAAAGATGCGGATGATGGTTTCACACACATACTGCTGCATCTTGGCTGTACGGATTGAGAAGTTGCCCTAAAACAGGACCGATTAAAACGTCATCATTGAAGGCTTATCAAACGGATCCTTTAAGATATTAACCTGTGGCTTGCAGTAGGCACTACATGGCTTATTTCCAGGTTCAAAAAAGAAGTCTCGACAAGTCCCTTCCTCTTTGAACACATCAGGGAAGAGGACACATACCTTTCATGGCCTGCTTTGGAAAGCAAGAGCTAACCTTTCAAGCAATGGGAAGGTTGCCTGGGTTCAAAGTCCAAATTCTTGGCCACATTGATACTGCCTTTCAGAGGGAGCTAATCAAATAAACACATTCTCCCTGACTCAGGAATACTGTGGCACAACGACCACCTAAGAGCATGAGGCCCCTCCTACACACCAAGGTGATTCATGGCAGGCCTGTTGAGAACTACATGGCATTTACATATTTTGCCAATAGCTTTCTTTTTCATTTGCTTTTGTATTATAAAAGTAGTACCATTTCACTGTAGAAAATTTAGAAACAACAGATAAGCAAAAAGACATCTATAAAAAAGTCACCTATAATCCTGCAAATATCTTTCTATAATAATATTGCCAGCTAGTTAAAACTGTGTTTGGTCTCTAAAATCTATACTGATCTCCCATAAATTTTACTATGACTTCCTCCACTACTCTATCCTTTAAAATTATATCATATTTTAAGCATACAGAAACATATAGAGAATATAACAAATACCTGTTAGCTACTCATCCAACTTTATCAAATTTTTTTTTTTTTTTTTTTTGAGACAGAGTCTCACTCTGTAGCCCAGGCTGGAGTGCAGTGGCCGGATCTCAGCTCACTGCAAGCTCCACCTCCCGGGTCCACGCCATTCTCCTGCCTCAGCCTCCTGAGTAGCTGGGACTACAGGCGCCCGCCACCTCGCCCGGCTAGTTTTTTTTTTTGTATTTTTTAGTAGAGACGGGGTTTCACCATGTTAGCCAGAATGGTCTCGATCTCCTGATCTCATGATCCACCCGTCTCGGCCTCCCAAAGTGCTGGGATTACAGGCTTGAGCCACCACGCCTGGCCAACAAGAACTCAAATTTTAACATTTCACTAATATGCTTCAGATTTTTTTTTTAAAAGAAATTAAATGTTAAAGTCTCCCCAAACTGGCAACCTGGCTACACTTCAGAAACTGCTTGGGAGCTTTTAACAAGATTCTGAAATGCCTCACACCTGGAGATTCTGAGCTACTAGATGGGCTATGGGACTTGGGCATCTGCCTTGTCAGAGAGTTTCTGAGATGAAGTAGATGTGCAACCAGCACTGGGAACTACTTTCTACTTCATCTAGATATGAGCTGGTTGATGCTTTTGGCTCTGGGCATTTTGGCTAGGGATCAGTCTCTAAATGCACTGTTTCTTTTTCTTTGTCTTTTTTTTTTTTTTTTTTTTTTTGTGACGGGGTCTTGCTCTGTCTCCCAGGCTGGAGTGCAGTGGCGCGATCTTGGCTCACTGCAACCTCCCTGCCTCCTGGGTTCAAGCGATTCTCCTGCCTCAGCCTCTCGAGTAGCTGGGATTACAGGTGCATGCCACCACGCCCGGCTAATTTTTGTATGCACTACTTCTTAATCTCTTGCGGGGGTAGGGAGGAGGAAAGATCAAGGACTCCTTCAAGTAGGTGATTGAAAGTATGGATCCTCTTCTCTGAATGCATATACACACGTTTTGCATGTACTTTTAGGGCCTTCCAATACCTCACATAAGAACTTATGTTGGAGGCATTAAAAGAATCTATGAGAAACTGGCTTGATCCTTTTGTGGACCAGGTGAAGCTCCCTTTGTGCAGCGTGGTTTAAGCCCACCTTCAGTATGTCGCTGTCATAGGTGTAATCGATGGCAGGAGAGATGCGTTGGGAGAAGATCTGAGCCATCATGGTGCGGTAGGCCTTCCCATCCACGTTGGTCAGCGTGTGGTGCAGCACTTCATGCAGCTCTGACTCCTCCATCTGGGGTGGGGGCAGCAGCTCACTCTTGAGCAGTTCTGTGGCTGTAGGCCGTTTTGCTGGATCGTGGTTTAACAGCCAGGAGATGACGGATTTCTACAATAAAACCCAGGCACACTGCTGATGAGACGCAATGGATAAGGCTCAGCTATTCTCTGGACAAGTCAGTAGTCACTTCAGGTCAAAGAAAAGGTACCACTATTCTTTATTCTTACACTTAACTGGCATTCTGAAATTTCTGAATAGGTCATTATTTTTTCTGCTTTATTATGACAACAGAGTTGTGCAACAATGTAGTATGAACATTTCTCAAAAGGAGGCCCCTTCTTTTTATACTTTATTGTCACAAGCAAAAAAAAATCAACTCGACAACTACATAGAAGCAGAAATTAGGCCTTATAAACACACAAAATATCATATAAAAAGGTGTAAAAAGATAAAATAAATAGCTTCACATGCCTAATTTTAGTAGAAATTGTAAGGCTGCTGGAATCCTAAAAGCAATGTAAAACATCTTGTTTTAATGGTTTCTTCTCCATTTATGTTATATGTATCGATACCATTCCCTTGAATTCTCTTGATTTATGTTACTCATTTGTTATATCTCCATAGCCACCTCATTAAAGCAGTGAACTATATGAAGGCAATCTAAACCTTTGAGAGGTTCCTTAATGATGCTTAATCCTCTTGTTTATAATAAAGATTTATAAGGGGTTAGAGAAATATTTGAGATAAGAAAACCTCAATTATTAGATGGACTTTTATTAAGCATTTTCTAATTATAAATCTTTAAAATATGTCCCCTCTCCCTACTCTCCTTCCAGTCATAGGGTAAAATAAAAACGCAGGCAATTACTTTGTATGGGATATAGGAGTATTATATAGAAAGAAAATGACATGATACAACTTTTATGAAAGGTATATTCAACTGACAAAAACGAGAATGCCCTACTGAGCATAACAGACCCTGCTGTGCTGGTAAATGTGCATGGCAAAAAGTTACGTTATGTACATTCTATAAGCATCTTCTACGTTTGCTCCTTTCAGCTAAAAATCAATGACTATGACATGGGAGGTGGTTGTGGTTTTGTTGTTTTTGTTTTGGTGCCAATTTGTACAGCCCAGACTCAAATGCTCAACGGTAGGAGTATATATCTGATGCCAGGAGGGCAGTCCTCATGGTGAAAAATGGTTTGTACAGTTCCTGGGCCATTACAGCTGTCAACAAGGGGAAAGACCAAGTAAGACTGACCTTGTTATAAGGAAAGGCTATGAAATGAACATTTACTTATGACATCCAGAAACAATAACAGCTACCAAAAGAAGCAGAAACATGACTCAATGTATTTCTAATGGCCTTCACCAATTAAACAGATGAGGCAGAATGGGTCCCTACAGCCATAAATAACCGTCATGTTAAACATGACCAAATGACACAGAGTTAGTGCTAATATAAATAAGGAGTATTTCATCTTTTTATTTTATAGGTGAGGGAAATTAAAGTCTAGAAAAGTGGCTTGTCCATTCAGATACATAACCAGCAAGCAAGAAACACCAAATTAATACAATATTCTATCTATGCTTTTGTACTCAACATTAATGATTTAAATTTTAACTGTCAGTAAGTCAGTTTAAGAAATAAACTTCCATATGACAAGAGTATTAACCACTGTACCAAGACAAACAACTGGCATTCAGAAGAAAGGCGTACCAGAAGCCCAATACACAAATTCACTAAAATAGTTTTTTAAAAAATATTTGCTGGATGCCAGTATTAGCCTATGTCATGAGTCACACACACATACACTCAGATATTTATGGTATATAGGATAAATTATTTTGCTTTAAAATACTGTAACAATAGACTGTCTAGAAAATGCAGCCCTTGCCCTATAATCTGAGCTACTGCAACCACAAAACAGAACAAAATTATAGTTTTAAATTATATTTTTTTCTTAAAGCCCCAAGCTTTATCAAAAACAATAAGCTGTAAAAGGATTCTTTTTTTTTTTTCTCAATAGCTAAGCCAAGGGTCCAAATAGCACTTCAAAAGCACAATGAATTGCACAAAAGAACCCTGTAGTTTGTTCATTTTCTGTGCCAGCCCTTGGCATTTTTATGGTGTAGATCAAATCTAATAACATTTTAAGTGCTTCATCTTTTGCTATTTTTTCCCCACGTTGTTCCCAGGACACAAGAGAATGAGTGGCAGAAGATTACTAATTGAAAAAGAAGAAAAATAATAATTAAAATGCAAGATGGAAGACATTGTAATTGACGCATCAGAAAATTACCTGCTTTGCATGCTCTCCATCATCGAAGTCTTCTGGAAACTTAGGCGAAGTGGGCTAAAAAAATATATTCAAATCAGCAAGGTTTTGGCAGACTGCCACAGAGAAAGCATTTATTCACCATAAGAAAATCAAATACAGAAATAAAAATTTGCTAGCAAGGAAAGCTAGGTGATACCTTCTTGAAACCTGACGCTTATTCTTCCAATTACATACATATTATTTTAATATAAACTTTACGCAAATGACATCCTCATCCAAACCTCCCTCTTCATTTTTGTCCTAATGCTGTTCGCACCTTTGACCTCACATACTATAACACTGGCCCCTTTTAGTTCAGGCAATAACAGAGGCAAGGGCTAACCCCAAAAACATAAATGGAAATTTCATTGAGAAAAAAATTTCAAGGGGCAGAAAGCACATCTGAGTACAAAGTAAAAATCTAATGGCTTCGGAGAACAACAAAGTAGTTTTATTAAACATGTAGATGAAAAAAGGCAAACAAACAAACAAAAAAACACCCATCTACCAACACAGATGGAGTAAGAGAAAAAAATCTCTACTTCCCTAAAAGTTGTCACCTTTCTGGTAAATAAACATGAATTTTAGACTAAAGAAAGGCACTTCATTAAGGACACAATCATCTAAGAGTATTCCAATCAAGGCAAGGCAATAGTAATCACTTAGTCCTATACTTTACGCGCACAGCTGTCCACGCTGTACTGACAGTAAAATAATTTAATTGTTTTCAAGACTATCCAGAGAAGTATTCTTTCAGTGGAATACAGGAGTATTCTTACTGCATTCTAGTTACTATGTTTATGAATTAACTTAATAGATATTCCTGCTTCACTCTGCTCAGTAAGAAAGAAGGCGACTCTCCAGATGTCTTGCTCATAAATATGTGAATTTAAATTACCCTCACCCAAACCTCATTCCTCACTTTCATCTTAATGCGTTTGCTCATGGGCACCTCTGATCTCGCACGTGTAATGTGGGTCCTTTTTTAGTTCAGGCAGAAAAAGAGGCAAGGATTAATCCCAAGAACACAAATGGAAATTTCATTGGGAAAAACATTTCAAGGGGCAGATATTTTTTTTCAGACTCATTTTGACTTCTGGTCTCCGTAGTTTTCTTTAGACATTACTACACCTGGTCCACTCAACAGGCATCTTTCACTTCTAGAACTAAATACCCATTATTCTTACAATCTACTCCCTTGTTATAACCGTATTAATATCAAATCCAATTTTGTGGCTTCTTCCTTTGTTTTAAAATCAAGAGTAAATCTCAGAATAATTTTTTAAAAAGCAACTATAACCTAGCAATTTCTCCAGGTAAGATTTCCAAAAACAAACAAAACTGGGGCAAGTTTTTCATCACTGGAGGTGGGGTTCTATTAACCTCGCTGTAGAAACACAGTAGGGAGACCAGTAAGATCCTCCTACACGCTGATATTTGGCTCCCAAAACTGCTATTTCAATAACTTAACTGAGGTGACTTCCTTTGCCCAGAAAAATGTTTCACTAAAAATGGGAAAACTGGTTAGTCTTGCATATCTGAATACATGAGTCATTAAAATTACAGTAGGACAGCCTTTTCTATATTATAAATACCAGAGAAATATCCTGCTTTGAATTCTGATCTCTGTGCTAAGATTCGGGTTACTGAAAATGTAGGGACTGAGACACCTGATACATACATCTCTGAGTTGGTTGAGAACGAAGATCCTTTCTGAAGCCGTGACCATGGGGTGATAGGACATCTCAAAGAAGATAATTCCCAGGCTGAAGAGATCCACTTTCTGAGAGGGAAAAATATTTGCATTTAGAGAGCCTTGACATGAAAGCATAATTTACCAGGGAATTATAGGATAAGCATTGTTAGCTGAAATAAAGTTTGTATGAGTACAAAACAGGTCCCACTGGAAAAATGTGAAGATTTGTTCTCAAAAAATTATGGTTATAAAGGCTAAATGATATATTTTGTATTTAGATGATGACAAAATATTTCGCATGATGTCTTTAAACATTTTCACAGAAATTTTTTTTCTTTTTTGAGGCAGGGTCTCACTCTGTCACCCAGGCTGAAGCGCAGTGGTGCAATCTTGGCTTACTGCAACCTCTGCCTCCTGGGCTCAAGCAATCCTTCCACCTCAGCCTCGCAAGTAGCTGGGACTACAGGTGTGCACCACCATGCCCAGCTAATTTTTTTGTGTGTATTTTTTGTAGAGACTGTTGCCCAGGCTGGTCTCCAACTCCTGGACTCAAGTGATTCACCCACGCTGGCCTCCTAAAGTGCTGGGATTACAGGCACGAGCCACCATGGCTGGCCTTCCTAGAAAATTAATAGTAATTGGTTTAGTTGTATCCACAGACAACAGAAAACCACTGATTGAAAACTGGAAATAATGGCTGAAGAGCAAGGACAACTGAGATTGATTATAAGAATTTGTTTTGTTTTGGGCCAGGTGCAGTGGCTCACGCCTGTAATCCCAGCACTTTGGGAGGCTGACGCAGGTGGGTCATGAGGTCACGAGATCGAGACCATCTTAACACGGTGAAACCCCCGTCTCTACTAAAAAAGACAAAAAATTAGCCAGGTGTGGTGGCAGGCGCCTGTAGTCTCAGCTACTTGAGAGGCCGAGGCAGGAGAATGGCGTGAACCGGGGAAGCAGAGCTAGCAGTGAGCCGAGATCGCGCCACTGCACTCCAGCCTGGGTGACAGAGTGAGACTCTGTCCTAAAAGAAAAAAAAAAAAAAAGAAAGAAAAAAATTTGCTTTGTTTCGCATCTTGGCTAATCATCTTAAAAGTGAAACACAGACCAAAATCCGCAGCTGATAGAAAAGGCCAGTTCCTGACTACAAGGTCATATGGCCTTCAAAAAGAAGAGAACTTTGCCATTTGTGACAACATGGATGAACCTGGAGGACATTATATTAGGTGAAATAAGCTAGACACAGAAAGGCAAATACCGTATGATCTCACTGGTATGCGGAATCTAAATAAAAGTCAAACCCACAGTAACAGAGAACACAGTGGTGGCTACCAGGGGCTGGGGACTGGGGGTCAAGGGGAGATGCTGGTCAAAGGGCACACATTTTCAGTTATCAAAAATGAATACATTCTGGAGATCTAAAGCACAGCATGGTGACTACAATTAATAATAATGCATTGTATTCTTGAGGTTTGCTAAGAAAGTAGCTCTCAAGTGTTCTTACCACAGATAAAAAATGGAAACCAGGTGAGGTGATGGGAATGATGGGAATGTTAGTCAGCTTCGTTGTGGTAATCATTTCACAATGTATACATACATCAAAACATCACATTGTACACCCTAAATATAGACAAGGTTTGTCAATCATACCTCCATAAGCTAGGAAAAAAATACCAAATAAGTAAAAATAAAACAAAAAGCTAGAGAAAAAAACAGTAAAGTCAAAAAACTAGAAGGATATAAATAATCAAGATAACTATTAAATAATTGACAAAAACAAAAAAAGTATCTATAATAAAAAGAAAAAAGAAGCAAAAAGGCAAGTCAGTGCAGAGGAAATTTAAGTAGGGTGCTATGAAGGAGAAGATGGCGCTGGGAAGGGAGTGCGTCTGAGGAAGCCAAGCATGGCACGGCTGCCGAGGAAAAGACTGCACATGGTCAGGGGCACAGAGGTGCAGAGCCGCTTTCAGGACAATGGAAGCAATTTTCAAGAAATACTCTCGACCTCTGATGTCTTAAAAACATTCGCTGTGGCATTTCCTATACACGTTGGCTACAGAAAGCATAGAACAAAAGCACCAAGAATAAAACAGCAATTTGATGATCCCACCACTCAGGGATATTTACTACTGATGTCTAAGAAGCACCCGCTTCGGTTTTTTAAAAAATATGTATGTATGGCCAGGTGCGGTGGCTCATGCCTGGAATCCCAGGACTTTGGGAGGCCGAGGCAGGTGGATCACCTGAGGTCAGGAGTTCGAGACCAGCCTGGCCAACGTGGTGAAACCCCGTCTCTACTAAACATACAAAAATTAGCCAGGTGTGGTGACCGGCGGTCTGTAATCCCAGCTACTCGGGAGGCTGAGGCAGGAGAATCGCTTGAACCTGGGAGGCGGAGTTTGCAGTGAGCTGATATTCTACCATTGCACTACAGCCTGGGTGAAAAAAGCGAGACTCCATCTCAAAAAAAAAAAGAAATAAAAGACGCTAAAGGTGTCTGCCCACACTCACAGTGTGTGCAACCCATCTCCCGATACTCTAACCCTTACCCTCACCAGGTACTTAGAGGTCTGTTTCAACTTTATGTTGTTGTCCAGTGCTCCCTGTCAGAACCAAAACCCAGGCTTGAATCTCCACTGCAAGCCTGAGCATTTGCTTTGATGCAAATTGCTTTCCTAATGTATTTTCTTTTATACATAGATGATTGATTCAGACAGGGTCTTGCTCCACTGCCCAGGCTGGAGTGCACTGGCATGATCATAGCTCACTGCAGCCTCAATCTCCTGGCCTCAAGCAGTCCTCCCACCTCAGCCTCCTGAGGAGCTGGGACTACAGACATGTGCCACCAGGCCAGGCTAATTTTTTTGATATTTAGTAGAGATGAGGTCTCTACTATGTTACCCAGGCTGGTTTTGAACTCCTGAGCTCAGGCAATCCTCCCGCCTCAGCCTCTCAAAGTCCTGGGATTACAGGCATGAACCACCATGCCTGGCACCTAAAGTGTTTTTAAAGTTTAGCTTTACACTCTTGCCCTAAGTGATCTCATCCAGTCTCATAGCTTTAAATCCTATCTGTGTGCTGATTTCAAATTTATACTTCTGATTCTCACCATTCCTCTGAACTCAAGTGTTGGGTCTCTAACAGTCTACTTGACATCTCTAATTGGATTTCTTATCAGATATTTCAAACTAACATGCCTCAAACTGAATTTTTCTGTCATCTTCTCCTCCTTCCCCTTATGTCTTTCCCTAGGTTTCTTCACTTCAGTCAACCACTCTTCACCCAGGTGCTCCAGGAAGAAACCTCAGCCCTGGACTTTTTCCCTTCCTCGTTCTCACCCAACATCCATTCCATTGGGGAAATCTCTCAATTCCCTTCCTAAATCAGCACACTTCTCTCCATTTCTACTGCTAGGAGTCCAGTTCCAGCTGCCAACTGCCCTCCCTGGACTTTCTGCAGAGCCTCCTCGCAGCAGCCAGAGTGAACTCTCCTGCTCAAGATTCTTCATTGGCTCCCTGTGTACTTCAAATTAAATGCACACTCCTTATCCAGGCCAACCTGGCCCTGTGTGATCTTTCCCTGCCTTCTTTTCAAGCTTCACTGCATGCCTCTCTCCCCTGTTGCTTGCCACACTGTGGCCACACTAGCCTTCCTTTTGACTGTCTTAAATGTACCAAGCTCTCTCTCACCCAGAGCTTCCTCTTTATGTGTGCACTTTCCTCTGCTTCTCACCATCTCCCTGGCATGTGTCAGCCCCCAACTCTGTGTGGCTTGTCCTTTCTCATCCTTTATCCTAAACGCCATCCTCTCAAGAGATCTTCTTTGGTTAATCTGTTCTCTTTGTCACTCAGCTCCATTTCTTTTCTTCCTAGCCCTCACCACAATTTGTGATTATATCTTTCATTTTTTACTTATTTGCTGTCTGTTTCATCCACCAGTGTACAAGCTCCCTGAGGGCTGGAGCCACATCTGTTCCTGGCACCTTGCCCAAGATAGGGGTTAGTTCTCACATTCTTTGGATGGATGGATGGATGGATGGATGGATGGATGGATGGATGGATGGGTAGATGGATGGGTGGATGGATGGGTGGATGGACGGGTGAATGGGTGAGTAGATGGATGGATGAATGGATGGATGGATGGATGGATGGATGGATGGATGGGTGGACGGATGGATGGATGGATGGATGGACTGTAAGCTCCTGGCAGCAGCAGTGCCAGTTTCAGCCACTATCCTTGGGACCATAAGTCCTTCCTGGAGTGTGAACAAGTGGATGTCCTGACTATTTTAGCTGAGACTAAACCCCAAATGCTGTGATCTAGATGTCCTATTACCTTAATTTTGAGGTTCCTTTTCCCCACAAAACCGCTTACCTGGTTGTATGCAGATTTGGTGCTTCCTTGGACCTCTGGGCTTACATAGAGAGCAGTGCCAACCATCCCAGTTAAGTGACCTGTGTGGAGGAAAACAGAGGGAAAACTTCCCAATAATAGGACTTACAGATGACACAAACTAAAACAAACAAACAAAGAAGGTTTCTTAAAAGTGAGGCATGATCTGTTAACTGTCCACGCCACTCACAGGAAGCAGCAGCATGCATTGTACCAAATGAATAACCATAAGTCACGTATGGCCACACACTCTGTTCTACACAAGGATGTCTTTGCTATTGCAGAGGAGGGACAGTGCCAGGTAAGAAGACTACAGATGGATCAGGTTATGAGGTAACCTCACATTACCAACGGAGGTTAGACAAAATAAAACTGTCTACCCCTGGGAGCCAATTATTCTACTCACTGAAGCTCTAATTTCTTAAAGTTCAAAGAACAATTAATAAATTGAAAAGGAAAAAAAATTAAAGCATTTCCATAATTTTGTTAACGTAAGGAACAATTAAAATCTGCTGTAGAATAAAACCTTTACAAGTAAAAAGCAGGTTTCAGGTTAAGAAATTCTGGGGTCTTTAACACATGGATGAAATATATAGTCTTCTGGGTTTACCTGAAGGGTCTGACTTAATCAAGTCTCCTGTCTGATCGTCTTGTTTGCTGTCAGCCTAAAAACATAAGTAAGTCAAATATCCAATCAAAATATGATATTATTCCATGAGAATGGCTTGTCCGTTTCTAAATGAAGACTGAGGAAATATTACATGGAAATCAAAATAATATAATAATGCTTTGAGGTTTAATTTTTTTTCTAGTTTACTCAACCCACCAATGCAAGGCTCTCAGAAAACCCAATGAAATCAAGAGGGAGGGGGGCAATCACTATACAACTCTTTCTTTAGGACAGGGATATGCAAACACTTAGAGAAACCAATTTATTTTCATGTTGCAAATGCCAAAAACAGAATCTATTTTCTAAGAAGAGTAAGAGTGTATTAAAAACAACAAATTCATCTTTCAACTTCCTCACTGCTGTTACTTTCTCTGCATCAATTTTTACTCTTCTTTCCTAGAGGCTGCTCAGCAAATGTGTTCCACCCTCGCTCATGGCTAACACCTCCCAGGTAGCCTCACCTCGCTCCACTATGTGCCACAGTGTTGTCAATCCCTAAGTCACTATTGTTATGTCTGCATTTGTAATAGGTGCTTCCCATTATAAGCCATCACCATCAGTAACACCGGCTTCAACATTCTTAGTGCTGGGCACTGTTCTAGGTGCTTTACCTGCATTCTTATTTATCTTGCTGATAACTTTTTGAGCTAGGCACTAGTATTAGGCACACTTTACAGATGAGGTATTGAGAAGTTAATTAGTTGTCCAAGATCATGCTACAAAGCAGTGGCAGAGATAGGATTCTATTCCACGTCGGTGAGACTCCAGAGCCTGAGCTCTTACCTATCTCACTATGCTACAGCCTTCCAGACATCAAGTTAAATTCTTTAGTTTGGGGATCAAGATTCCCACCATCTGGCCTGTGCTTGGTCTCAGCACTCTCCCATATGCTCCATGGGGAGCATGATCGGGGCCGTGTCCTTACTGTCCGCCTTCCCTCTCCTCCCTTTCTACTCCTAGTCTCACCTTCTAACTTGGCCCCAATGGTTGTTCTGACCATTAACACAAATCCTACTTTCCTTTCCTGATCACCCTTGGAATTAACTGCATTTCCTACAGATCTTGGTGCCTAATAAGTTGGGTTTATAATGTGAAGTAAAATTCCTCCCCCGGCATTCAAGGCCTACCACCTACAAGACTGCCCAATCTTCCAATGACTCCTCAACTGCCCTACATCCTCTCACTCTCCCCTGCACCTCACAGTTTTGGCCAGTCAGACAGTATGCTAGTCTTCCGACAGCCAAGTCCGCTTACCCTGGGGCCTCTGCTTAGGCTGTGCTTTCTCTCTGGAATCCCCATCCTGGTGTCACCAGGCCCTGCCCTCAACCTCCACCTTTTGGACTCCCACCCACCATTTAAGGACATCTGAAATGCTACTGACGTTATCCAGCCTTTCTTGATCCTCACAACCGTATGCTCTCCTGGTGTTTTATGTTTTTGAGCCTCATTTCCCCAAACCAACAAAAGCCTCTGAGGTATAAATCTAGTCCAGGGCCAGGCATGGTAGACGAAAATACCAAATGATTTCATAAAGTACTGTATGCCTTTGACCACAATATTGTTCCCAAGCCAATAATTTTGTGTCCCTCAAGTGGAATGCACTCAAAAAAATATACTCACAATTTCAAAGCCTACAAGATCATTTGCAGCATGCCCCTTCAGGTTTGTATAATCTCCTGAGGATTAGACAGCATGGTTCTGTGAATGCACTATTCTATCTGCTAACACTTTCAGGATTATCAAGGCATCTGAGTCTGTTTTTAGGTACAGTCTAATTTGTAAAATACTTACAGAAAAGGCTAGATGGTCTGTCGCCAAACCAAAATCACCTATTTTCACATGGTCATCAGAATCCAAAAAAATGTTGACAGGCTTCAAATCCCGGTGAATCATTCCCTGTTGAAAGAGAGTGAAGAAATAAACAATGGTTTCCCATGCATAAAGTTATACCTACTTCCTAATTTAAAAGGCCAACCTAGTGATGAAAATCGTATGAGGTGTTCTCCCACAGGTCCAGGCTGTCTGGCCTCTGCAATGTCTCCTGACTGTTCTATGACCTCTTTACCATCTCCTAGTTCTACCTGGTGGTATCCTGACCAGGTGAATTCTAAATGGTTCCCTGTGGCATCTAAGGCCCCTTCCACTGGGTTCACCAAGTTACCTTTACCCCTGCTACATCACAAAACCTCTGCTCTGGTCAGAGAGACACACCATTTTTTTTTTTTTTTTTTTTTTTTTTTGAGACGGAGTCTCGCTGTGTCGCCCAGGCTGGAGTGCAGTGGCGCGATCTCGGCTCACTGCAAGCTCCGCCTCCTGGGTTCACGCCATTCTCCCGCCTCAGCCTCCGAGTAGCTGGGACTACAGGCGCCTGCCACCTCGCCCGGCTATTTTTTTGTATTTTTAGTAGAGACGGGGTTTCACTATGTTAGCCAGGATGGTCTCGATCTCCTGACCTCGTGATCCACCCGCCTCGGCCTCCCAAAGTGCTGGGATTACAGGCTTGAGCCACCGCGCCCGGCCCAAGACACACCATTTTTATTTCTTCTTCTATTCCTTTCTTTGTATCATCTCTCCTTCATAGGATACTCTTGCTTTTTTCCATGCATTTGCACTGTACCAACATTTGCAAGTGCCAACTCATTCGTAAGTCTTCTACAGTAATTCTAACAGTTCAACTTGGCATCCCCAGCACACACAGTAGCTGTGCAATAATTACTTGTTTACATAAGACTGCTTTCTCATTTCCCTAATGGCTTGTAATGTGTATTGTTTCATGCATTATAATATAGAAAATAATGATCTCTTTTACCATTACATGAAGGCAAATTCTGGCTCCCTCTAGAAGCAGGAAGTCCCTCGCGAGCATGGGTCACACACTTGTGCCTCCTTGTATTTCTAGGTATGGCACAGTGTTAGATGCCAGCAAATGGTTAGCCAATACTGAGCAAACTGGATGGAGTGGAAGCAAGCCCAGGGGGCACTGTTCTAGCATCCCAGGATAAAATCACAATAATACAGCTTAAATGGCCCTCATCAGAACTCATTTTCATTTCTAACCTTGCAAATTCTGCTTCTACCAAATCATTTATAAACTACAAATTACAGCCCTTGCTTCTCAGTATAAATATGGTACAGTATAAACATTTTAAGGTTAAAGAAATTTGAGGCAAAGGAAAAAAATGATGAATTTATATTGGTTAATGCATTAGACAATTCCATTTTAAAAATGTAAGCAGTGTTTCATCCTGAAGCTAGGCCCATTAGCATTTACATTACAATGGCAATTTCTAGCTTTAAAATGACATTTTAGACATGTGACAAGCTACTTTACTCAGAAAGTCTCATTTCTCTTCTTGCTAGATGACTTTCTGGTTTCTCCATGTTCCTATGAAGGGCGACACTAATTCTGTTAGAATCAGATAACTTGGCAAATATTAATCACATCCTTGCTTAATTCCTTTTTTCTCTTTTTTGAGACGAAGTCTCTTACTGTCACCTAGGCTGGAGCGCAATGGTACAATCTCAGCTCACTGCAACCTCCACCTCCCAGGTTCAAACGATTCTCCTGCCTCAGCCTCCCAAACAGCTGGGATTACAAGTGCGCACCACCACACTCAGCTAATTTTTGTATTTTTAGTAGAGATGGGGTTTCACCATGTTGACCAGTCTGGTCTTGAATTCCTGACCTCAAGTGATCCACCCACCTCGACCTCCCAAAGTGCTGGGATTACAGGCATGAGCCACCACACCTGGCCCTAATTCTAAAGCACTCAAGGAATCATCCTCACATTCCCTACATGTTCAAATATTTTCTCCTCTCCCAGAGATTAACACATTTTTTTCTGTAAAGGGCCAGAGAGTAAATACTTCAGGCTTTACAGCCCCTGTTGCAACTACTCAAATCTGCTGTTATGGAAAAAAAACCACCATAGGCAATATGTAAACAAACGAGCATAGCTATGTTCCAATAACCTTGGGAGCATTGGAATTTGAATTTCATGTAATTTTTATGTGTCATGAAATGTCCTTTTAATTTTTTACAACCATTTAAAAATGTAGGAGCCATTATTAGCTCACAGGCCTTACAAGAACAGGCTTAGATTTGGCCTGTGGGCCACAGTTTGCTGATCCCTGTCCTAACCTTTAAAGTTTTCTTAACATTTTTTAATGTTATACTCTGATACTTTGTAATATTTTATTGTCTTTGACACTTTGTTCTATTAGCTTTCCCTCTATTTCAGTTTTTCTGAAACTGAACATTTGATATTTTTATGCAGTCATAAATTTTTGTAAACATAAGTCTTCAGATATGAAATGTTGTAAAGTTTACTTTCTCATGGATATAAGCTAATCCATCCAGAATCTCTCGAAAAAGTCTCCAGAGTCTGATGGTGTCTTGATACAGTCCCTGGTCAATGGTGTCCCGTAAAGTGCTCTTCTCACAGTACTCCATCTATGTACAGACAAGGACAAACAGGAGAATCTGATTACGCGACAGGTTTAAGTTAAGGAGTATAACTTCAATTTACATAATCCTCCATTTTAAAACTTGTACCATGGGTTTTAAACAGTTATGGGAAAGACTTGGTTTTTTACACTGAAAAAGAAACCAACAGTATTAAAAAAATACCTTGGGGGTAAATATGCATAATCTTAGCACTCCAACATAATCATTTTTAATTTTTTATATTATTGCTTATTTAAAATATGACTTGTTTAAAATATTTATCACAATTAATATAAAAAAACTGAGAATGTAGTAAAATTTTACAAGATGGCTTCCAAACCCAAATTTACAAGGAGAGTTAGTTAATCTAATGATGTCATTAGCTTTTCTTACATTAAAGACGACCTTCAAGTTTAGAGCAAAAATATTGTAAATACTGAAACATTCGAGTCTTCTTGGAACAGTGAGACAGGGGCTCTGTCTCACCCCTTCTTGAGTGTATTCATATATCAGAAAACAGTGCAACATGATTTAAATCTTCAATCGACATGCACCATCTGATTTATGAAACTAGCCTATATGCTTCAACTAGTGCCAGAGTTGAGATTTCTCATGAAGAAAGGTTTTATTGTTTTTAAAAAGAGAAAGATTAGCTTTTGCTCTATCATCTTCGGAATAACTGTCAGTAAACTCTGGCTCACCCTCCGGGCCTCACAAGGCCTCCTCTGATGCCCACACTGTGATCTTGATGCATGTCAGATGCAACTCCTTTGTGTACTTCTATTTCATTCTAATTGTGTAGAAGGTAATGGAATAAAATAGAGAATAAATAGTAGTTTGGGGGACCAATGCTTTATTAACTGTGTAAATGGTACCTCAAATATATTTATGTTATAGAATACCTAAAACCAGCTCCAACTCCAGGAAAGCAAATACTTAACTCATCTCATTCAAAATGCTGTAACTTGTCTGAGGGTTCCTTTTTCCGCACAGTTCTGTAGCTCACATTTAAAGATCTGCCTGCTGGCAGTTATGACTGAAATACTAACATTGACCCACAGTCTTGTTCACTTGGGGCAGAGGAAAGACTTCTTTGTTTTATGGCCACTCCTCTACTAGCAGAGCCCACCCTTGTTTAGGATACTGCTGCTCTGGCAGGTAGGCAGGCCAAAGCCCAGGCTTCTTAGTCATGCTCCATTGGAACTGGCTTGCCTGTGCGCTGGTCTCCAGAGGTTCCAGGACAAGCCACTTCGCCTAAAGTCACATTGGTGTTACTTTTGCATGTACAGGCATGTGTGCATCATATCTTACTTGTCCAGATTCAGTTGGTTAGGCAAAGTGGAGTTTCTGTGGCCATGCAGTCTAGCATTTATGGAACTCAGATATGGTTCTAAGTACTTCACATGTTATTTATTCTTTATTAGTGTATAAGAGTTACTATTATGTAATTTATAGATGGGGAAACTGAGGCACAAGATACTGAAGAACCTTGCCCGAGTTCACGCAGTCCTAACAGGTGGATCCAGGATGTGAACGTACACAGCCTGAGCCCAGAGCCACCCTATGGCACCTCCTGACAAGCTGCAGGAAAGCAGGAATTCCAGGCTGGGGAAAAGGGCCTCCACATGGTAATCCTCTCGGCCAATTAATCTTTGGTAGTGGCAGTAAGCCCTCCTCTGTCCATTATCTTGTTCCAATACCCTGAAACAGGGCCATCAGCCACTACTGAGTGTTGCTGTGTCACACCACGACCTCACCTGGATGTAGAGGTAGTGTACAGCCTCGGTCGTCACTGATGGCTCACTTTCATGGCAGCCATTCTTTTCACTGCAGTCTTCATCCTAACCCAAAAGGAACACACAATAACTCAAAATGGAAGCCAAAATTAAGCACAATCATCATCATCATCGTCAAGTATTTGTGCCCACCCCCAACACAGGGGCCACCCTGTTGCCTTAGGGAGAAGTCAGTGAGCAGAATATAACCACTGTCCTTAGAAGCTCAAAGCATCTGGCTGTGAATCCTGGTCTGTTTTGGGTTGGTAGGCTATTAATTACTGCCTCAACTTCAGAACTTGTTATTGGCCTATTCAGGCATTCAACTTCTTCCTAGTTTAGTCTTGGGAGGGTACACATATCCAGGAATTTATACATTTCTTCTAGATTTTCTAGTTTATTTGTGTAGAGGTGTTTATAGTATTCTCTGATGGTAGTTAGAGAAGCCGGTACCATTCCTTCTAAAACTATTCCAAGTAATAGAAAAAGAGGGAATCCTCCCTAACTCTTTTTATGAGGCCAGTATCGTCCGAATACCAAAACCTGTCAGAGACACAACAACAAAAGAAAATTGCAGGCCAATATCCCTGATGAACATCAATGCAAAAATCCTCAATAAAATACTGGCAAACCGAATCAAGCAGCACATGAAAAAGCTTATCCATCATGATCAAGTTGGCTTCATCCCCGGGATGCAAGGCTGGTTCAACATAAGCAAATCAATAAATGTAATCCAGCATATAAACAGAAGCAAAGACAAAAACCACATGATTATCTCAATAGATGCAGAAAAGGCCTTCGATAAAATTCAACACCCCTTCATGCTAAAAACACTCAATAAACTAGGTATTGATGGAAACTATCTCAAAATAGGAGCCATTTATGACAAACCCACAGCCAGTATCATACCAAATGGGCAAAAGCTGGAAGCACTCCCTTTGAAAACCGGCACAAGACAGGGATGCACTCTCTCACCACTCCTATTGAACATAGTGTTGGAAGTTCTGGCCAGGGCAATCAGGCAAGAGAAAGAAATAAAGGGCATTCAATTAGGAAAAGAGGAAGTCAAATTATCTCTGTTTGCACATGACTTAATTGCATATTTAGAAAACCCCATCGTCTCAGCCCAAAATCTCCTTAAGCTGATAAGCAACTTCAGCAAAGTCTCAGGATACAAAATCAATGTGCAAAATCACAAGCATTCCTATACACCAAGAACAGACAAACAGAGAGCCAAATCATGAGTGAACTCCCATTCACAATTGCTATAAAGAGAATAAAACACCTAGGAATCCAACTTACAAGGGATGTGAAGGACCTCTTCAAGGAGAACTACAAACCACTGCTCAAGGAAATAAAAGAGGACACAAACAAATGGAAAAACATTCCATGCTCATGGATAGGAAGAATCAATATCGTGAAAATGGCCATACGGCCCAAAGTAATTTACAGATTCAATACTACTCCCATCAAACTACCATTGACTTTCTTCACAGAATTAGAAGAAGCTACTTTAAATTTCATATGGAACCAAAAAAGAGTTCATATAGCCAAGACAATCCTAAGCAAAAAGAATAGGAGGCATCGGTCAGGCGCGGTGGCTCAAGCCTGTAATCCCAGCACTTTGGGAGGCCGAGACGGGTGGATCACGAGGTCAGGAGATCGAGACCATCCTGGCTAACAGGGGGAAACCCCGTCTCTACTGAAAAATACAAAAACTAGCCGGGCGAGGTGGTGGGCGCCTGTAGTCCCAGCTACTCGGGAGACTGAGGCAGGAGAATGGCGTAAACCCGGGAGGTGGAGCTTGCAGTGAGCTGAGATCCGGCCACTGCACTCCAGCCTGGGCAGCAGAGCGAGACTCCGTCTCAAAAAAAAAAAAAAAAAAAGAAAAAAGAATAGGAGGCATCACACTACCTGACTTCAAACTATACTACAAGGCTACAGTAACCAAAACAGCTTGGTACTGGTACCAAAACAGATATATAGACCAATGGAACAGAACAGAGGCCTCAGAGGCCGGGCGCGGTGGCTCAAGCCTGTAATCCCAGCACTTTGGGAGGCCGAGGCGGGCGGATCACAAGGTCAGGAGATCGAGACCATCCTGGCTAACACGGTGAAACCCCGTCTCTACTAAAAACACAAAAAAGTAGCCGGGCGAGGTGGCGGGCACCTGTAGTCCCAGCTACTCGGGAGGCTGAGGCAGGAGAATGGCGTAAACCCAGGAGGCGGAGCTTGCAGTGAGCTGAGATCGCGCCACTGCACTCCAGCCGGGGGAAAAGAAAAACACCCCTCCTCAAAAAAAAAAAAAAAAAAAAAAAAAAGAACAGAGGCCTCAGAAATAACACCACACATCTACAAACATCTGATCTTTGATAAACCTGACAAAAGCAAGCAATGGGGAAAGGATTCCCATTTAATAAATGGTGCTGGGAAAACTGGCTAGCCATATGCAGAAAGCTGAAACTGGATCCCTTCCTTACACCTTATACAAAACTTAACTCAAGATGAATTAAAGACTTAAATGCAGTGAGCTGAGATTGCGCCACTGCACGCCAGCATGGGTGACACAGCGAGACTCGGTCTCAAAAAAAAAAAAAAAAAAAAAGAAAAGAAAAGACTTAAATGTAAGACCTAAAACCCTAGAAGAAAACCTAGGCAATACCATTCAGGACACAGGTATGGGCAAAGACTTCATGACTAAAACACCAAAAGCAATGGCAACAAAAGCCAAAATTGACAAATGGGATCTAATTAAACTAAAGATCTTCTGCACAGCAAAAGAAACTATCATTAGAATGAACACACAACCTACAGAATAGGATAAAATTTTTGCAATCTATCCATCTGACAAAGGGCTAATATCCAGGCCAGGCACGGTGGCTCATGCCTGTAATTCCAGCACTTTGGAAGGCTGAGGCATGGGGATCACCTGAGGTCAGGAGTATGAGACCAGCCTGACGAACACGGAGAAACCTCGTCTCTAACAAAAATACAAAATTAGCTGGGCGTGGTGGCGCATGCCTGTAATCCCAGCTACTCGGGAGGCTGAGGCAGGAGAATCGCTTGAACCCAGGAGGCGGGGTTGTGGTAAGCCGAGATCGTGCCATTGCACTCCACCCTGGGCAACAAGAGCAAAACTCCATCTCAAAAAAAAAAAAGCTAATATCCAGAATCTACAAGGAACCTAAACAAATTTACAAGAAAAAACAACCCCATCAAAAAGCGGGCAAAGGATATGAACAGACACTTTTCAAAAGAAGACATTTATGCAGCTGAGAAACATATGGAAAAAAGCTCATCATCACTGGTCATTAGAGAAATGCAAATCAAAACCACAATGAGATACCATCTCACTCCAGTTAGAATGGTGATCATTAAAAAGTCAGGAAACAACAGTTGCTGGAGAGGATGTGGAGAAATAGGAATGCCTTTACACTACTGGTGGGAATGTAAATTAGTTCAACCATTGTGGAAGACAGTGTGGCGATTCCTCAAGGATCTAGAACTAGAAATATCATTTGACCCAGCCATCCCATTACTGGGTATATACCCAAAGGATTATAAATCATTCTACTATAAAGACACATGCACACGTATGTTTATCGTGGCACTATTCACAATAGCGAAGACTTGGAATCAACCCAAATGCCCATCAATGATAGACTGGACAAACACTGCACGTTCTCACTCATAAGTGGGAACTGAACAATGAGAACATATGGGTACAGGGAGGGGAACATCACACACTGGGGCCTGTTGCGGGGTGGGGGCTGGGGGAGGGATAGCATTAGGAGAAATACCTAATGTAGATGACAAGTTAATGGGTGCAGCAAACCACCACGGCACATGTATACCTATATAACAAACCTGCACATTCTGCACATGTATCCCAGAACTTAAGTATAATTAAAAAAAAAAAAAAAAGAAAGAAAAGAAAGAAAGAAAAGAAAAAGAAAAAAGAAAAAAAAAAAAAGAAGCTCACAGCATCATTGCAAGTTTGCTATTTCCAGAATCCTCCGTGTGGTTTACAGGTCTGTTGTTACGCAGAACAATGATGGGGTAAACAGGTAATAGGCAGGCATTAAAGATGTGCAATCTACAGATAGACTCCTTGTCAAGTCAATTCTTTCTTACCACTGATATCCATCTATGGCTAAGAAGGTCAGAATGTACACAAGCTAATATTTGAAGGGTTCAGTTTTACTGGAATTCCGTACTTTTTGGTGGTAGGCTTATTTCAGAAACAGAAGACTAGAAATCCACCTTTAGCTAAAACAATTTAAAAGTGACCACACTGTCAAAGGGCACACTGCCCTCAGAGGTACATGCTTGAAGAACATGCCTTCAGCTGCCGCTTGCAGTGAACGACCCTCTGGAACACTTCTCATACCATTACTCTGTCACCAACAGCTAATTTTCTTTCTCATACATGACACTTTTCTTAAAAAAAGTCTTTTTTCCCCAATAGATGTATTTGAATACTTATAACCCCAAGTGCAGAAAAAGCATTAGTTAGTATTTGACCATTTCTGATTTATAACTTTTTTCTGAGGAAGAATTTTTTTGAACTTTTTCCTTTATCCAAGGAAAAAAAAAAAAAGCTCCACGCTGGTAACAATCAGATTCTACTCCTGAATCATTTATGGATGCTGGGGATTATCTGTATTACACTGTTAATCTCTTGGAGACTTCTACCCATCAAATTAGGATGCCCATGGATGCTGTCCTTAACTGAGCAAAACCAGGATTTGGTGCCCCTGTAATAATTATGTGCATGATAAACACTAAAACCAAACATTAACTTGGCTTTAGCAGTAGTTCAGGCTTTTTTTTTTTTTTTCAGACAGAGTTTTGCTCGTCACCCAGGCTCAGCGATCTTGTCACCCAGGCTGGAGTGATCTTGTCATTACGTGATCTGGGCTCACTGTAACCTCTGCCTTCTGGGTTCAAGCAATTCTCCTGCCTCAGCCTCCTGAGTAGCTGGGATTACAGTCGCCTGCCACCATGCCTGGCTAATTTTTGTATTTTTAGTAGAGACAGGGTTTCACCATGTTGGCCAGGCTGGTCTCAAACTCCTGACCTCAGGTGATCCACGTGCCTTGGCCTCCCAAAGTGCTGGGATTACAGTTGTGAGCCACTGCAGCCAACGTAGTTTATTTATGCTATTATTCCTGGTTAAATTTATAACTAACAAATTTTTATTATTAGTGGTTTGACAAGGGAAGTACTTATAAAAAAACACACTGGCTAACACTCAGATCTCCTTCAAATCAACTGAACTGCTTATATAAGAGTCTACACTTAAAATTTTCTTTATCTACTATGAATGAACCCTTATAACTGCTGGCAATTATATTTTTATTCCTGGTAATAAAGTCATTGCAGGCTGGGCATGGTGGCTCACACCTGCAATGGCAGCACTTTGGGAGGCTGAGGCAGGAGGATCATTTGAGCCCAGGAGTTCTAGGCTGCGGTGAGCTAGGACTGCACCACTGCACTCCAGCCTGGGAGACAGATGGAGACCCTGCCTCTTAAAATAGTAATAGTAATAAAGTGGTTGTGTTCAGTCCCCAGTAGTAGAATAATTCCCCACAGCCACAACTGACGACCCTGGTAGTTTCTGGTGACCTCCCTTACTGGGCTAATCAGCACTTCATCGGAAGTCCAGGTTAGTATGTGAAGCCAGGAGTACTATTATTATTGTGTTAGCAACAGTTGCATTAACTATCTCAAAAATTACTGCCTTTAGAAGAAACAACCTCAAGCTATATTTGTATTCATAACTGACATGTAGATTGGGTTTATGTTTGATGCATTGTTTGGGAAATTTGCAACACAAACTGGCATAAGAATTACTTATTCTGATGATGAACTTTTATGTACTTTTTATTAGAAAGTAGAACTAATTTTAGATTTTCAGCTTGATGGATTTTCAGTTTTTCCTGAAGAATTTTGTTTACCATTAGTCTTCAAATTGGATACCATTGTGCAGTGGTATACTGTTATACTTCAGAGAAAGAGTAAGAGTACATCTAGTTCAGTTCCTATGAGGTAGCTGTAACCCTTAAAAATGAAATGTCAACTCTAGGGTACATTTGGCATTGAAAGAATAGTTAGGAAACAACTTGGTTTTGATGGGGTCATGATTAAGAAATGATATATTGGTTTTATTTATGGAATTGTTTTATAGTGCATACAAATCAGCGATCAGCCAACAAATATTTTTCTTTGAGCTTACGAAAGCTCTGTATTGTTTTGCCTTCAACCTGTTGTCTTCAAAACAAATAAACAAAAAAGCTTCTTGCACCTTCCCCTCCCCTCTTTTCTTCCTTTTTCTTTTTGCTTGTATGCACAAGGTAGGACTTACTTTGTAAGAAACAAAATGCCAGTACTTTCTTAAGCCATGATGTGAAACCAGTGACCCTGTGACCACATGGCACAGAACACTAAATTTTGGTCCCATGGCTGAAACTTGAGGGTGACTAAAAGTAGTGCCTGTGAAACTTGATATCTATCTGTGATGGCCATTTGATCTCCAAGAGGAATTTTGTACACTCCACAGAACTCCTATCTATAGTAAAATTGATTTTCAGTTTTAAATGTGGGCAAAAAGGCATTTTATCCAAGATTTTAAAACTAATTCTTATTTTTAAATGGTTTACCAAAATTTGTCAGTACATTTTACATGTAGAAGCATTTTAAAAAACATTTCTAGCAAGCACTTGACATCTAGTCAACTCTCTACTCCTTTATTTTGTTTTATCAAAAGATTAAGAGTTCCTTTCTTTGAATAAAATAATTTCTTATAATTAAGCAGCAGCAGATCAACCTTTACAAAGTATGAGGGATGCCAGATGTTGATAAACTTACTCTTTCTTAATCTGGACAAACTAAACTTAACAGATTTTTCTGATGAGCATGTTTTATGAATCCTCCATCGTGCTCCATTCTATCACATGCGCATTTTTCATGTTAAACTGCAACTACTTAATCTCTTCCCCTATCCTTCTAAATTAATTTTCTGTAGTTGGAGTGTAGTCTTTTCCCCCTTAGGCTATGCATTAATCGAAGTTTTCTTTTCACCACGACTTTACAATGCCTAGTAAACAATATTTCTACTTCCCACATCTTTGCTTTACACAATCACCTTGCCCTTCCTCCCAGCACCTAAGAAAAAAGATGGTCATACTAACAGGTGAAGTGTACAAGGTGTCTGTGTGTTTTGTGTAGCTTCAGAGTTAGATTGAAATTACCAGGCACAGATTTAGTCTTGTCATTTTGTTTATACACTGGGGAAAACAAACCAGTTTATTAAACATTTCATGTAACTGCACCCAAGTTCTGCCAAGCTGGAAACTTGGACCTTTTCTGTGTAGTGACTTTTTTAATTGTAGTTTTTATAACCTGGAGATCAGACTGTTGCTTTCGCATGATGTATGTAGGGTCTCATGACTGGAGTTTGCTTTGTTTTATAGTATCTGCACTCCTTATATTTTTCAAGAGCTATTTTGTAAACAGATGATGTATTTCTCCATTGAAAACACAATAAAAAAACACAGCACAATCTCAAAAAAAATTATGAGATATTTTTGTGATTTTTTGCTTGTTTGTTTAGCTCATCAGCTATCATTAGTATTAGTGTATTTTATGTGTGGCCCAAGACAATTCTTCTTTTACCAGTGTAGCCCAGGGAAGACAAAAGCTTGGACACCCCTGCATTATAGGATCATGATACACAGTGTGAAATCATTGTTCCAGAGATGGGCTATGAAAATAAGGAATCAGGATTAATTGATGTGGGACAGACCAAATTAACTCCATGATGAGGCTGTTTAGTTCATCAATTTGCATTCAGTTCTCATCCCCAACCACAGAAAGTTTCCAAAACTCTTAGAAAACTGTTTTCATCACATACAAAAATGCAGTGTCTCAACTTCTAAAAGGTTGAAGAACTTCTAAAAGGTTGAAGTTTTATTATTTTATTAATAAAAAATTATTATTATTAATTTATTACTATTATTATTGACAATAACAATATTCTCTCTTCTAAAAGGAGGTATGTTTTGCTATGTGGATAAATAAAGGTCTATAAATAAACACAGGTATAATATATTTTAAATGAATAATCATATTTTAAAATGGATGGTTTCTGTATTTGAACATCAGATTAAAGTTTTATAATTTACCTAAGGTTTATGACATCAGACATCAATTATATCATGAATAAAATGGTATAATTTCTATTCATATGTATACCTGATTCTGACTTTTACTGTTCTCATCTTCATTGTCAAAGATAATATCACTTTCAGAATCTGAAGCAGGCCTGAAAAAGAGAAACAGAGAAATACAAAAGGAACAGAAATCGCTATTATAATTATAAACATGGACACTTTTAAATACTAGAAAGCACAAGAGGCTACAGACAATACACTGTGAGCCCACAGCCATCAATGTATACTCTACACTGTGCTGATTTGTACTTGCTATTATGTAAAACACACAACTCTTGATTTAATAAAAATGAGCCAGATTAAGTTTCCTGAAAAAATTTAATAGCTAAGAGTAATCACGAACTGTATCCACCTGGATAAAATAAAACAAAATCATGAAAGTAAACACCCAGGGTGGATTCTGAGAAGCATAAACTTTAGGATCGTAATTATTGGTCCTATGAGAAATTTGTCCTATGAGAAATTCTATTAAATGTATAAGATGAGGTATTGGATTTTCCTTTTTCCAGGGCTTGGATTTTGGAGATCTTTTGAAAATAGCGGGAAAAAAATCCTTTAGATTAGGGGCCCCAAACCCCCAGGCCATGGACAGGTACAGGTCTACGGCCTGTTAGGGCCACATGGCAGGAGATGAGCGAACATTAAGGTCTAAGCTCCATCTCCTGTCAGATCAGCTGCAGCATTAGATTCTCATAGGAGCGCAAACCCTATTGTGAACTGTGCACACGAGGCATCCGGGTTGTGCACTTTTTCATCAGGCATTATGAGAATCTAATGCCTGACGATGTAAGGTGGAACAGTTTCATCCCGAAACTATTCCCCTAACACCCGTCTGTGGAAATGCTGTCTTCTATGAAACCAGTCGCTGGTGCCTAAAAAGGTTGGGGACCGCTGCTTTAGATTGCATTTGGTTACTCTCTAAAAGTGGGTTTAATTTTTTCTTTTTTTAAAACATGGCCAACACGTCTGGATTTCTAAATGAATCTCCTTTTCCCTGGCTTGGACTTGGTGGGGATTAATGTTGGGGGGCATTCGCTGGCCCGGGAGGCGGAGGTTGCAATGAGCCAAGGACACGCCACTGACCTCCAGTTTAGGTGACAGAGCAAGGCCCTATCTCAAAAAAGGAAAGAAAGAAAAGAAGGAAAGAAGGAAGGAAGGAAAATGAAAGGAAAAAGGAAAGAAAAAATAAAGAAAGGAAACTAGGGGGCGCGTCAGAGGCAGCTGGTCCATGCCGTGAGCTTACAGGAAGGACTGGGAGAAGACGCCACCGTGCTCGTCCTCGTCGTCGTCCTCGTCGTCGCTGGAGCCCGGGCCGGTGGCGGGGAAGCGGGCACTGGCCGAGCGCTCGCCCGAAGTACTCCACTCCACCGAGCTGCTGAGGATGGGTGGCGGCGCGGCGGCCTCCACGCTGTCCGGGCCGTCCGTGTCGCTCGCCAGCTGCCCGCGCTCAGCTCGCTCATCCTTGGCTAGGGGCCCGGAGTCCGGGGGCGGCGTCCCCGGTCCCGCCGGCCGCTCGTGCCGCTCGATCCAGGCGTTGTAGTAGCGCACAATATTCTCATGGTGCAGCCGTGACAGCAGTGTCACCTCGCCCTTGATCCTGCGGAATTGCCGGCTGGCCGGGTTGATGGGGATGCGCTTCACCGCGTAGCAGCAGCCATCCAACTTGTTCTGCACCTGCGGTCAGCCGGGGGAAGGTCAGCCGCTCGGCGCCTTGCACAAACCGGCATTTGCACCGCGTCACCCCATCCCCTCCCAAGGAAAGCGTGAAGTTCTAAATGAGTCCCACAGCTACAGTCAAGAACCACACGCCTGAAATTCTTAAACTGAAGAAAGCTTTGACTGCCACAAAATTCAGAAAACAGCCCACTCAACTCTAGATGTATTTAGCTTGCTGGGAGACCCTGGGGAAAACATAATCTCCGTTTTAATAATTACTTTTACTGACAGTTACTTCCCTGCTTTTCCAGTGTATCTGCTATCTAAATTTCTGTCTTGATTTTAAGATAAAGATTATTTTCTAAAGTCAGTGTAAGGTTTCAGATGATTTTAGTTTCTCTCTGATTTTTTTTTTTTACACTTAAAGTCACTAAAAACAAATTAAACTCCAAAAATATTAACGGACCTGAACACAAAGGTTGATTTCTTGATTTGTAAAGCCGTGTGAACTTGGGAAAATTACTTAATTTCCTTGATACTCTATTTTCTTATCTTTAAAATGGCATTTATACCATTTCCACTACCCCAAATGGTGACTGTAAAGCACCTGTATCAAGGCCTTACAGAGAAAAGTGCTTAGCTTAGTAAATAACAGCAATTGCTATGAACACAATCACTGTCCACTGATTTTGTTCTATAATTAAGATGATGTGTACTGAAACCAGAACAATACAATCAACAACACAGTAAAATAATAAAAAAGCAAGAAAACGTTGCAAAGGCAAGTCCCCCCATCCTACATAGAGGCATCCTTATGCCAGGCAGTTTCACTATGTAATTGGGGTGACTGAAGCAACTTTTATAGAGTCTTATTCACTGGAACATTGTAGTCCCATCCATGTAGGTCAACTGAGGTGATGATATACTCTAGAAAAGCAAATGCCATGTGGCCATGGGTGGCAGGAGAAATTAGTTCATTACAAAACACAAAACAGAATATCATTCTCTTGTTTGGCTAACAAGTTTCAATTAAACTAATGAAAGTCTAAGTGAAGTCCTGGGAATAAGGAGGGAGTACTACAAAATTGAGTTTCAGATTATCCTTTTTTGTATGGAAATAGTGACAAGAACACACACTTTGTAGTACAACAGAGGTGGGTCTGAATGCTGGTTTTATCTCTTAGTAGAGGCGTGTCATCTCAGGCAAAGGACATAACTTTATCTGAGCTTCAGTTCCCTCATCTAGAGAATGAGGATCATACCTATCTCGTAAGAATGTCCTGAGATTTAAAGACAAGGTTTGTAAACCACAGGGCACAAAATCTTAAATATGGCAGGTGCTCCAAAAAATGATAGCCCTGTGTTCTTTTACTGCCACATTAATAGGGAAGAGGACAGTGTAGGGCGGGAGGTGGGGATCTTGGCATTGTCTTTCAATTTCCTGTCTCAGTACACATCACATACGAATTGGGTTGGGGGTAAAGCTTGCTATACTGGAAACCCCCAGGAATTCATTTACTGAAGTGAAAAGGTGCAGAAACAGTAATGGGTCCAACTGCTAATGAATGCCAGATTGCTGGGCAGACTGCCCTACTCTCACCCAGAAGCATAGAGATGGGAGGTAAGGGCTGTGGATTCTCACAGGGAGAAACTACTGGAAACATTGGGGGCTTAAGTTACTCAGATGTTTTTGTTATATGAGCTTACCTATTATTATTAAGTACTTGTAAGGAGATGAAATTTGTTACTGTTCTAAGTTCAAGAATCTAAAATACAATGAAGTTAAAGGATTTGATCAAAATGATACTGTGTTAAAGGAACAGTATATGCTTCAATCATCCCCTCCTCTTAGACATAATTATGATCTTTCTGATCAGGACATCTGTCTTGCTTTTCTTTCTTTTACCACAGGAAAACCAATTTAATTCCTTTTTCAGTGTAAAAGTTTTTCTACAGTAACAGTAATGCTTCCTAATGATACTCTTAGAATCCTAAATAGAAAATATACTCCATTGATGGTGGGTTACCCTCATATGTGAAAGATGACATGTACTGTATATGGACTTAATATAATAATCTGGGTCTCCTAATTTCAAAGAAATACTTCAATTATATAAAACCAGCTGAAACCTCTTTCTACAAGGGGCAGATAATAATAAAAGTCACCCAAATAGACTGGAACGAAGAAAGGAAGACCTAACACCAGCGCACCTTAATAATACATCACTATTTTCCTGTCCCAATAATAGCTGGAAAATAAAAGCCATCGAGACCTGCTGGGGCCATCTCCCAGTTTGAAGTCCATCTCTCTTTTAACCTTAGAACCTTTTTATCTACAGCAACTCTAACAGCAAACAGGAGAAAAAAAAGAACAATTTTCTTTCTGAACCAAAGCACACAAAAATGTTCTTTCTGTGGAGGTCTTGATTCCACTTGAAGTGCTGTTATAATCATGTGTGTTTCATCTTAATGCTCCCCATGAAGCAAGGAAAGAGTGGGACATTCTCAACTGTGTCCAGCGTAACTTAAATAAAACCTTTAACTCCAGGAAGGTGACGATGAGCATAGTATCGAACATCCATATTCACTTCCCTCCCCACTCCCAAAATAGAAGTCAAGTCCATGAGTCTTTGTGGAAATGGAACAGAGAAGGAGCTCTAAAGGGGGTGGGGGGGGATGACGCTGTACCACACCTTGATGACAGCTCCGAAAGCTCCTTTACCAAGAAGCTGTAATTCTTCAAACTCAATGAAGTATCGGGAAAACTGTCTCTGTGTCTCACTAAAGAAGGCAGCACTGGGTAGCTGGTTGCTAGGAATGACAGTCTCAACATAATCTTGTCCTCCAGAATCTGAGATAAAACAGAGAGTAAGAGGCACATGAGGCATTGGAAATTTAGGAAGAGCTACACAGCCAGCAATGATGGAAGCCCTGGAAGAAGAGCCCCAACCAGTAGTTTGAAAAATTATCTTAACCTGAGTGGCCTTTTAAAACTTTTCCTTGGCCGGGCACGGTGGCTCACACCTGTAATCCTAGCACTTTGGGAGGCCGAGGCGGGCGGAGCACAAGGTGAGGAGATCAAGACCACGGTGAAACCCCGTCTCTACTAAAAATACAAAAAATTAGCTGGGCGCAGTGGCAGGCACCTGTAGTCCCAGCTACTCAGGAGGCTGAGGCAGGAGAATGGCATGAACCCGGGAGGCAGAGCTTGCAGTGAGCCGAGATTGCGCCACTGCACTCCAGCCTGGGCAACAGAGCAAGACTCCGTCTCAAAAAAACAAACAAACAAACTTTTCCTCACCTTACCCTCCTTAAAGTAGGCAGAAATATATAATTAGCCCAAGTTTATAGGTGGGAGGTTATACAGAGTAAGTGACTTAACTATAGAGTTAGAACCCAAACCCAGGTCTCATGATCCATCCCAATCTCTACTGAGGTTCCTTAATCTCAGGTGCAGCAGGAAAAATCTAGTTACATGGCACTATGGGTGACTAAATACTACAAGAGACTATAGCAATGGACAGTCCATCAGTAGAGACTAGAAAAACCAGGGTGGTAAAACAGTCCCATGCACATGGCACACATCAAACTAATGGATTTATGTGTAGTTCAGAATAAAAGACATAAAATAATACATGCAGCCCCTTCCAATTTTAGGTTTATGTACACTTTCAAAATAATTTAATGTCAAACAGGATATGAAATAAAGAATGGTAATAGACTCACCTTCAGGACTTTGTTCCACTAGAGGCGTTTTCGGCTGAGGATTTATAAAGCTGTGTTTCAACAACTGCTGGGGACTCCATCTTTCCTTGTCATCCAAGCACACACATCTCAATGAGAGGGAAGGAAGAATCTCAGCATCACATACAATCAGTGCTAAACTAGTTAATCCAAGGTATTAACTATGGTTTTTTTTTTTTTTAAAGATACACATTAGAGAGTTCATGTTACTCATAGACCAGAATGTACTCTCACACGTGAATTTAAATAAACATTCCTGAAGGATTTACATGCTATGAAACAGGCAAGGTACAAGAGGCGAATCAAAAAAAGGCGTCTCTAGATGCAGAAGACTTACCCTCACGGAACAATTTTTTAAAAGTCTAAGGTAGTGCAAGTAGGCTATAAATTTTCACCTCGATTAACAGTTTAATGCCTTGTCATGCCAAACTAAGCCTTTCGGGAACTGGTTATAAATAAAGCCTTCTAAAGACAAAGCAAATCAGAGAGTTGGTGCAGGAGAGCGGCTCAGTATGACGAGCTTTAGATTACGCCTGCTCATTACAGGATGAAGTAAGTTGGAAACATTTAGGGAAGGCTTGTTAAAAGTCCCATATTCTATTACATACTTTTTAAAGAAATTGGTTTATGCTTTTTTTTTTCTTTTTTTTTTTCTTGAAACAGGGACTTGCTGTATAGCCCAGGCTGCAGCGCAGTGCTGTGATCTCAGCTCACTCCAACTTCTGCCTCCCGGGCTCAAGCAATCCTCCCATCTCAGTAGCTGGGACTACAGGCAGGCACCACCAGGCCTGGCTAATTTTTATATTTTTTGTAGAGAGGGGGTTTCCCCACGCTGACACAGGCTGGTCTCCAAATCCTGAGCTCAAGCAGTCTGTCTGCCTCGGCCTCCCAAAGTGCTGGGATTACAGGTGTGAGCCACTGTGCCCCGCCTCACATACTTTCTTTTAATCTTCATTCCTTGAACCCATTAACTTACTGTTTAATGGTATAATAGACAATTCTTGTTTTGTTTTTTAATGAAGAAAAACAAGCCATACCTTTAACCCAGGGCTTCTGAAAGTGGGGGTCCCTGGCCAGTAGCATCAGTATCCCCTAAAAAATGTTAGAAATACAAATTCTACTGCACCCCTGACCTAGTAAATCAGCATCTCTGGGGGTTTGGACAGTGATCTGTGCTTTAACAAGAGCTCCAAATGATTTCGATGCAAGCTAAAGTCTAAGCTAAAGTCTAAGTAGTTAAATTCTAACTGATTTAAGCTGGCCTTTTAAAAAAAAATTTTTTTTTTTGAGATAAGGTTTTGCTCTGTCACCCAGGCTGGAGAGCAGTGTTGTGATCATCACTCATGGAAGCCTCGAATTCCCATGCTCAAAGCATCCTCTTGCCTCAGCCTCCTGAGTAGCTGGGAGTACAGACATGTACCACCATGCTGGAATGCTTTATTTATTTTCATTTTATCTATTTATTTATTTTTTGAGACGGAGTCTTGCTGTGTTGCCCAGGCTGGAGTGCAGTGGCACTACCTTGGCTCACTGCAACCTGCAACCTCCACCTCCCGGGTTCAAGCAATTCTCCTGCCTCAGCCTCTCAAGTAGCTGGGACTATAGGCGAGTGCCACCATGCCTGGCTAATTTTTATATTTTTAGTAGATACGGGATTTTGCCATGTTACAGGCCAGGGTGGTCTTGAACTCCTGACCTCAAATGATCTGCCTGCCTCAGCCTCCCCAAATGCTGGAATTACAGGCGTGAGGTATTGTGCCCAGCTGTGCTGGAATACTTAACAATTTTTTTTTTATTTTTAGTAGAGATGAGGTCTTACTATGTTGCCCAGGCAGGTCTTGAACTCTTGGGCTCAAGAGATCCTCTCACCTAGGCCTCCTGCAATGCTGGGATTACACATATGAACCACCATGCCAGGCTACTTTCATTACAACGGCACAAGTAGTACTTGACTTGGTAGCACTTCACCTATAATTATAAACAATATACTTAAAAGAATCAACTGTCATTGTGAGTTCTGGACTTAAAAATCTGTACATATAAAGTGGTGACAGCAACTATCATGAATGGTAACTTTTTTTTATGTTGCAGCAGTAAAAAGCAAAGTACTCCTAATTTCATAGCTTGAACAGGCAAAAAAAATTCTAATAAAACCATTTGTATAAGATACTGTATTTCCTTTAAATTAAAATTAATTTTTAATTATATCATTCAAACATAAATACCTTCTCCTTGCAAATATTAAAGCATTACTGATAACGATAAAGCCTTTGACCAGCCTCCCCTTCCAATTCTTTCTTCCACTTAGTGTGTATCATTGTAGAGATTTTTCTATGCATTTACACACATAAACATACAATGATCCAAACAAAATAGTATTGTTTTTTGATTTTTTAAAGCAATATCATCTTGTATATATTATTCTTCAACTTGCTTTTTTCATTCCATCATTTGTCTTGGAGTTCTTTCTAAGCCAGTACTTAAAGATTTTTTTTAAACTTCTGTATAGGCGTGGACCTACCAGAATTTATTTACACATTCTCCTACTGTTGAGATTATTTCCAATTTTTCACATTTTCACAAAATGTTGCAATGAGCATCCCTATATATGCCCTGTTGGGTTTCTGAAGTGCATTATCAACTGTAACTCAACTGTGACATAAATGCTATTAACTTGAAAGAAAATCTGGATCAGAAAAATGTTAACGCCTACCTAGAATGCACAGTATTTTTAAGAGATTTATAGCCACCAAGATCTCACTTTAAAAATGAACTTCTCTGAACCAATAATTTTGGCAACAGGGTAGCCGTATATAGAAAAGGTTCAGCTTTGAGCAAAAAGGGGTAAAACGCCTGGCAGCATCCACATTTCTTCATAGTTCTCACTACTGAGGATGGTGATGAAAACCAGCACTGACTCAGTCTGGGCCAAGTGCCAGAAACTTTATGGGTGTTAACTAATTTAATCCTCACAACCACCTCATGAGGTGGGCAGTGCTATTATCCCAGTTTCACAGAGGAGGAAACGCAGGGCAGGGGGTTAAGTCACTCAGCCAGTAGGGCATAGAGGTGGGACCTGAACCCAGATGTTTTGACTCCAGAGTCTTACCCATCACAGAGGCTGATTTGAAACAAAATCTTTCTCCAAAGGGTGTTCAACAATATGTAAAAATATAACTACAAATGGAAGGTTGCTGTTTTCATTCTTTGTGAATGGTGTTTTTCTTTTGTTAACCAGGGCTGGACAGCAAAGTTCCTAAAACAGTTCTTGGCAGCTCCTTAACCAACCACAGTCTATCAAACCACTCCAGGGAAAGGAGTATACAAAATATTCTAAAGAAAAATCTTGTTAAAAGAATAAGAAGGCCATGAGCTGTGGCTCACGCCTGTAATCCCAGCACTTTGCAAGGCCAAGGCGGGTGGATCACAAGGTCAGGAGATCGAGACCATCCTGGCTAACACGGTGAAACCCTGTCTCTACTAAAAATACAAAAAATTAGTCGGGCATGGTGGTGGGCACCTGTAGTCCCAGCTACTTGGGAGGCTGAGGCAGGAGAATGGCGTGAACCTGGGAGGCGGAGCTTGCAGTGAGCTAAGATTGTACCACTGCACTCCAGCCTGGGTGACACAGCGAGACTCTATCTCAAAAAAAAAAAAAAAAAAGAATAAGAAATTGTGTGATCTCAAGTTTGAAACTGACAGAGCGTAGAGCTATTTAAGAAGAGAACTAGGAAAGTTTTAGCTACCGAGCCCATTCATTTTGCTACTAAACAGGAAAGGAAAGGTACTTCTACTTAAACCTCCCAGTGCTGTTTATAACAATACATAATGCTATTGCTAACCTTGACTAAATTACTCTTCATCAATGAAGAAGGCAGAACACTAAAGGTGACATTTTGAAGATGGAAACGAAACTTTCCATCTGTGATTCTATCATCATATTTGTCATTTTAGCAAACCTCATTGTTAGGGTGCATTTAAATACATATTTTTAAAGTTCCATTGCATTAAAAAGATACCATAAAAGATTTCTTTAGAAATCTTAATATTTTCATATACTTCAAGGAGCAAAACCAAAACAAAGAATCAAAGTTGGCCCCTTTCCACAACTGTGTATGTGTGTGTGTATATATATATATATCTCATATTCACTTTACACAAAAACAATCTCATTCAAACACAAATGCAGCTACCTTCACATCTATAATGGTAAGATCATCAGTGACAGGGCATAACAGTGTAACCCAGGCCAACTGGCTACTGGGATAGATGGAATAGGAAAGAAATGTGAAGGGTAAAATAAATGTTGCAAATGGAAGAAGTGAATAAAAGCAAATGATTGGGAAAAAGAAGGTAAAAAACAAAGAGCATCAGAAATGGAAGAAACCAGCCCAGGTCAACTCCTGCAGGACAGCTGGACAAGAGGAGCATCTGGAAAAATCCAGACTGAAGGGATCTTACCTCCCAATTAACAGAAACTGAGAGAACTTAGCTGTGGCTTGGACTGAAAACAGAGGCAGCACTAAATTCGAAAACACTTAAGTGAAGGACCTGGACAAACATGTTAGGCCTGAGGAAACATCTCAAGAAAGGTTCTCCCAAACAGGATAAAACTTGGCTTTGTAATTAAACATGCACCTGTGATTTACAGGTATTGAAAATTCTCTAGCTAGAGTAAGTAATTTATTTGGATTCTACAACTTAGTTGAATGAGACAGCCAATGAAGAATGGTTAAGAAGCACAAGGGGCAGAATCTCACTCCCAAAGCTATTACGGAAGTAAGAAGCCTCGTCTTTGACCCTTTAGGAACCAGAGCAAAGGTCAGTATTTGGAACACCTAGGGCATTTCTCACCGTAACAATCTCTATTGACTTCCAAGAGTATACCAGCAGTCCCCCAAAAGGAGTTTGAAAATCAAGTGTGAATTCCAAGTGAATTTCAGAGAATGTGGTAGTTAAGAGAATCACAAACCTACGTGAGAAAACAGAACATATAAGACTAGGACAGGACTGGAAGAGCAAAGAATGAAGTCCTGTTCCTCACTTTTCAGCTTCCACATCACTTACATGTCTGGCACACTCCAGCACAATCAAAAGTACAGGAGTAAAGTGCTATTAGAGAGAATCTCAGTGATACTCACTTCTTTAGAAAATCTTGAAAGTCAGCTGGTAAGTCACTAGGGATGGTCACAGGGTACTCTCCACATTCCTGTCCTTGGCTGAGGGACAGCAGCAGGAGGCCAAGACGCCAAACATCTCCTTTCTTCCCCGTTTTATAAGGCAGAGCATTGTCACTAAAACGAACTCGGGTTTGCTCAAACACATCCTCCTTGCAAATGTCTGCGAGGCGCTTAGAAATGCTATAGTCCGTAATCTTGACGGTGCCTTCTGCATCCACCAAGACATTAGATGCACTCAGGACCTTATGCACCACAGAATTGCTGTGCAGATAATCAAGGCCTGACAGGAGCTGAGCTGTGTACCTGCGAAGCTGATGCACAGGGATGGCGCCTGAGTGGCTCAGGTGTGCAGCAAGAGAGACCCCACTAATGTGCTCCACTAAAATGTCCACCACGATGGAGTCGTCTTGCTCTTTGAGATTCATTGCAAGGTAGCGTACTACATTTGGATGGCTCAGTTTCACCAGTGAGTTGAATTCTGTTTCTGTTCCTTGAATCTGATAAGTTAAAAAAAAAAAAAAAAGAATAATATTGGGCCAATCAACATTAACTTGGGTTTCATTTCAAAAGTGAAGTATTTGATCACACAAGGGAGGCAAAAAAAACCAAAACCAAAAACAAAAACAAAAAACCAAAAACAAAAGTGAAGTATTTGATAGAAAATATACTTTCAAATGAGAGGAGAACAAATATGCCCTGAACTGAATTCTCCCCAAACCATATGGTCAACCTAATAGTTCATAAAGATGGAAAAAATGTAGTTAATTCTCAACTTCTCTAATCTCAAAACCCACTATGCATATACTACGAAATTAGTGAACAGTTTTTAAAATAAAATTCTTTTGAGGTATGGCCACCAGAAAAAAACAAACTTTAATTTAAAAATAACCTTTTCTGATTAGCTTTGTATTTGGGTTTTTAAAAATACAGTATACGATTTGAGCAGCAGAATAATGGCTCCTCAAAGATGTCCACATCCTAATCCTCAGAACCTCACATGGCAAAGAGGAGTTAAGTTTGAAGATAGAAAAAAAAAAAAAATCTTTTCTGATTTAATAAAGATCACTGTCAACATTTAAAAAATTAGTTTGATAGAAAATACCCACATGTTATCTATCTGGTCACCACACAAAGATAACTCAAGATTTTGTCACATTTACTTTCGGTTTTCTTTCTATGCTTAAATACACACACATATCTGAACACCATGCTTTATCTACGATTTTTGTAAACCTTGTTATTATGTAATACTATAATATGCAATAGTGAATGTTCTCCTTATGCTTGGTTATAAATCATTAATTTATAAATTAACTTAAAAATCCTCCAGTCCCCCAAAATTCAGTTTTGAAACAGTACTTTTCTTTTTTTTTTTGGAGACAGGGTCTTGCTCAGTCACCCAGGTTGCGGTGCAATAGCATGAACATAGCTCACTGCAGCCTCAACCTCCTGGGCTCAAGCAATTATCCCACCTCAGCCTCCCAAGTAGATGGGACCACAAGTATGTGCCACCATGCCCACTAATTTTTAAATTTTTTGTAGAGACAGAGTTTCACCATGTTGCCCAGGCTGGTCTCAAACTCCTGGGCTCAAGTAGTCCTCCTACCTCGGCCTCCCAAAGTGCTGGGATTACAGGTATGAGTCACCACACCCAGCCCTGAAGCAGTATTTCAAGAGTAGGGAAAAGAAGAATTGCAAAAAAACCCAATTTTTAACTAGTATTTAGTCCCAGTTGGAAAGATGACTGTTAATGCCATACTAAGGGCTGAGAAAGGAGGTTAAGAAGGCAGCTAGAAGTGCTTTGACCATGTTGTGAAAGTTCTGAAACCAGAAGCAAGGGGCAAAGAGGTACTGGTCCTTCACGGTGTTCTCTGGTCAAACAGTTCTCATACTGCTCTGGATCATCTTTGCAGGACAATCAAATGCAGGGCTATTTTGTTCTGTCATCTCCTAAAGCCTGAGAATAGGCCTTTTGCTCAGTCAGCCACCTTGAATGCTTACCTGCTTTTTGCACTTATCAATCTTCTCTTTTTCTTGACTGGTAAGGAATGGACCCATTTTTTTCTGCCACTGAAGGACCCACTCATACAACAAGACAAAGCCGCCAGTGGCTGTTTCCAAAGCATTGTAGACTAATTTCCCAAGTTGTTCATCACTGCCTGCACATTAAACAGAAAGTATAATTAAATCCCATTGATACGTTTTCTGTGGGGGGAAAGAAGGGAGGGGGTAATACACATTCTTTAGTTCAACAATGGATACCATGTGCTAACTATGGAAAATATGACTTTATGTAATAATGTTCTTTTGTAAACAATTTTTGATATTTAGCAATATACCCTGAGTCCTAAAATAATTTTTTATAAGGGGCAAGAATCAACAATGAGATCTTAGTATCAGACAAATAAAGAATCAATTTTGGCCAGGTGCAGTGGCTCACACCTGTAATCCCAGCATTTTGGAAGGCCAAGGCAGATGGATCACCTGAGGTCAGGAGTTCGAGACCAGCCTGGACAACATGGTGAAACCCCCTCGCTACTAAAAATACAAAAACGTTAGCCAGGTTTGGTGGCAGGCACCTGGAGTCTCAGCTACTTGGGAGGCTGAAGCACGAGAATCACTTGAACCTGGGAGGTGGAGGTTGTAGTGAGCCTCGATCACACCATTGCACTGCAGCCTGGGCAACAAGAGCAAGACTCTGTCTCAAAAACAAAAGAGACCAGTGTTTTATACTACTAGCCATTATGCACAATGTTATTTTCATAACGAGTTTACCTTTGCTGACTGTGTCTACTGGTGTACCCTCATACAGCTAAATACCAACTAAAATGACAGAAAGAATATGAAAATAGAGAACAAGTCATTGAGATCAACGTAGATTAGTGTGCGCAGTAAAACAGTAATCTGAAAATCTGAATACATCTATGACTTTCTAAATGCAAAATTTGAATATGCTCAGTAAATACAAACTGGTCAATGCTTTGGAAGGAAAGAACAAGAGATGTCAGTTTAGATTTGAAGCTAGAAAATGAGACACATTTATTTAGTGATAGTCATATGGTTCTCACACAGGGAGAGCTAAATTCGGTAACACCAAAAATTTTCTTATAAAAATCTCTATTTTCATTAAAACAATAATAAAAAATTCTAAAAAATTGGAAAAGGAGAAAAAAAATCACCATTTGTTTTATTTTTCTTTTAGTTCCCTCTATTCTCCTTTACCCCATAATTTACCATATCATAGCACATATGTAGCACCTTGACACTATGACATTTTGGACCAGGTAATCTTTGTTGTAGGCAGCTGTTTTGTGCACTATAGGATTTTAGTAGCAATCCTGGTATCTACCCACTAGATGCCAATAGCACCCCGGCCCCAATGTTAGCCATCAAAAACGTGTGCAGACATCACCAAATGTCCCCCAGGCTACAAAATTGCCCCCAGCTGATAACCCCTGATACATGGTATTCTGCCTTTTTCTCTTATATAAGTAATAGTTTTCCATGATGCTATACTATCTTCATAATGAAAACAAATTTTTAAAGAGACCTTGATACTTATCTTTTCTATTTGAATAATCAAAAGTGAAGTAACCTGTGTATATATGATAAAGATGTCTCAGCAAAAATACTTTGGAGAAATATGGCTGAACTAGCTCACTCTGACTTCTTACCTGAGAAGCAGTTTTTACTTCATGGGAATGCTGATAATTTGGAGATTTTAATTAAAATGATCTATTATGTTAGTCATAAATAACTCCTGACAGTCTTTGCCTAAGGGGAAAAATCCTGCTGTTTAAAAATCTGTCAACCAAAGGAAGCAACCTAAGAAATGTGGAATCTAAGCAGTCTACTAGAAACACATGGCATTAAATGTTTATGGGATGGAGTATGAAGTTATTTCCATAAAGCCTAATTAAATTTGTGTGTTACGTAGTACAGTGTTTTGCAATATTTGTTTCCCTAATTGGGATGAGGCAGGCATTTCATAGTTGCTGGGGTTTAAAAAATTATAATTTTAGTATTGCCAGCCTCTTCTTGTCAGTTTTTCACGGTGGGGATTATAAAAGGGACAAAAGAATATACTGTGATGAGGATAAGGGAAAATACATTATCAAGAGAACTCTAACTCAAACTCTGGGATATGCCCACAATGATGGTTCACGCAGACAGTCTCTATAGTGCTGTAGCCACATCTATAAGTAAATGCTCTCTTCTCTCTAGTTCTAACAACTTTAAAATGAAAAACAAATACTGTTTTTTATAAAAATACTTCACCGAAAATAAAAAATTAGTAATCTTTTATGAAAACATTTCATAGACAGGGCATATTTAAAAAATCAGACCCACTGTGAGAAAACAAAATAAATAATTTACTTGGTGATTTTATTAAAAATTCTCCAACTGAAAATGTGCCTCCTAATAAGGGTATTAACTATGGTGAATCTGTCTAATGAGTACCAGTGAGAATAAGAGACCAAGTTAAGGTAAGAAGAATTGTATTAATTTGCCTTCTTGATTTCCCCAGGTTATTGGAAGTAGTGAGTTCTATGTTGTCACTTCGTGAATCTGAAATGTCTGAGTCAAGGACAGTCTCAGGTCCAAAGCCAACCACCACTACCAAGGTCTCGAACCCGCCCAATGATTCCTTTGTCTAAATACGGCTGCTCTGTGTATGTGCAGGATCCTCTACTATCCAGGCTGCTGTTTGTCTGCCAAGGCTAAGTATCCAGCTCATAGATTATTGAGAAGTTTGGTTTCTTCTCCCTCCACCTGCTGCCTCCTCCCTGGCAACTCTTTTGCTTATTTGTATCTCCTTAAAGAGGAAGGGGAAAAGATGCCAAAAGAAACTCAATTCACATAATTTGGCTACCTGTTACCTCGGGCAAAAATATTCACGGGATTGAAAATTAAAGTTAATTGACAAATTCACCATGTACAAAGATTTCTATACCAATTACTGGTTTTATCTGTAAGGCTAGGTAAAGATGACGTACATTTAGGGCAAAGGAAGAGACATCAAAAACTTGACTTTAGTATGAGCAATTCAAATTCTGATTTGCTGAACCAGCTTCATTCCAAATAGCCATGAGTAGACAAAACTTCTAAATAAGGCATATAGAAAATAAGGTGGTCTTCCTGGTCAGGTATAACATGCCAGGCAGGAAACAGCCAAATGGATGGATATCCACTTAAGAAAATGAGATCTGGTCAATAAAGACCACAGGCGTTACTGTAGTCCTAGCTACTAAGGAGGCTGAGGCAGGAGTATTGAGTAAACCTAGGAGTTTGAGGTTACAGTGAGCTATGATTGTGCCACTGTACCACTCCAGCCTAGGTGATGGAGCAAGACCCTGTCTCAACAACAAAAAAGGTAATAGGCATTAGAATGCATTTTGTTACACATATTTTATTAGCATTAGATGTATATGATGCAAAATTCTTACTAACATTTTAATTACGTTTTTGTTTCAATAAGCTTTGATAATTATAATGACAGATTTAAAATTATCTTTACGTTAATAATATTTCCAAGAGCACGGGTTTTAAAATTTCATTTTATTTTATTGAGACAGGGTCTCATTCTGTCACTCACACTGGAGTGCAGTGGCTTGATCATGGCTCACTGCAGCTTTGAACTCCTGGGCTCAAGCAATCCTCCCACCTCGGCCCCTCAAAGTATTGGGATTATGGGCGTGAGCCACTGCACCCAGCCAAAAACACAGGTTTTTATTTCCACCTGACATGAGGGGAAACCTGAGTGACTTCTCATTCCAGTCATTAAGGATGGGAGCCAGAATGACTACCAGTTTGATGGTCTTCCTCGGACTGCACTGGTCTGAATGCCATAGTGTCCAATCTATCCCATTCCTTCGTGATTAACTTTTGCCATTACAATAATATAAATAGATTTTGTTAGTTTACTTACCAATACATTTCCCTTTGTGCACCATGAGCTGATCAGGACTCCCCATATTGAAATACAGAACTTCACAAGAGCCAGGAGAATCTTCACTATTACATACAGAATACTGTCGTTCTCGCCTTAAAAACAAATTCGAACAATATGTTTGAACAATCATTTTTTTCTTTAAGATGAACATAGGAATGTTATAGATTAACATAGGCAAGAATGCCCCCCCGTTTTCTCCTGTTTGTTATTACTGTTTATCAGCCCACTCACAGTCTAACATCTGTTTCTGCTGGGAATTGAGTAGGAGGTGCTAATGAAAAAGGCATTCGTTTCCCCACTTCCCATGTCATCTTCTCCACATGAAAACCACAAACCCTTAACTCCAGGTCTGTGCTGCCCAACGCTGTGGCTACTAAAATAAAACTGAAAATTCAGTTCAAGTGCAGTAGCCACATTTAAGTACTCAATAGCCATACATGGCTAGTGGCTACTATATTGGACAGCACAGATACAGATCATTTCCATTATCAGAAAAAGTTCTACTGGTCAGCAGTGATTTAGATCAATTCCACACGTATCCCACATTGCTTCATTCCCATGCACATGCACATCTGGAGAAAGCTGCAAAACAGAGGGGGTTGGAGCTGCCACAAATTCCTGGTTTCCAACTGGGCCTCTAGTCATTGAGTGCACATTCCTTCTCTTGCTTGTCTTTGGTAGATATTGCCATCATTCCCTTCCATGACTTCTCCGAAACACTTAAAACCCAACCTCTCCTCTCTTTCTGTTTTTGTACTTTTTTTTTGGTGGGGAGCAATAGCTAAGAAACTAGATCATAATGCAAAAATAATAAATTAGGGGAGAGGGTGCAGGGAAGAGGTAAGGGAGAGACCTCTTGATGGTCAGGATTGAACACTTATCAGAAACACTTTGATGAAGTGCATGGACGGATCTCTAGAGAGATTACCCTCTCATTCTCAGCATGATTTTGACTTTTACTTTCACTGATTACATGATGCAATGAGGAATGCAGTCCACAATTTCTATTGTTCCACCTATAAAGTTACTTGGCATTGGCACTATTCATTCTTTGTGAGTGACTTTGAGGAAGGATGGCTACTCCTGTCCTCAGTTCCATCCCCTACAGAGGTCTCCTCTGGGATCTTAGTCTATTAGTTAGTCCATTTCTCCTGTATGTTCAATCAGCCCCTCTCTCTGGGCTCCCTCCCCCGACCCGTCAACCCGGCACCACCCACCCCGTCACCCCTCATAGTCACACTCCTGCACTTGCTGTCTCCACTTCTGCACTATTTACCCCTCACACAATTGCAATGTCAGTAAAACTGCCACCTCCCTCCACTCGCTCTAAACCTGATTTTCCCTTGGCTCTCTAATTTTGGTTAGAGGCATAATCATCCATTCTGTCTCACAGGTCACCTGTGAGTCTCCGTGGGCTCCTAGATCTGCATCGAATTGGTCTTCAAGTACGACCCTCTCCTCTCTGTTTCCCCTGCCCTGTTTAGTTCATCTCCAACTTTCTCCTGGACACATGCAATACTCTGTTATTATCTGGTCTTTCTGCTTCCAATCCTACACATCCTCTCTTTCCTCAAAACCGTCCCACACTGGTGACAAGATTATGTATTATGATACAGATATCTTACACCACACATATGTCCACATATTCTTTTTTTTTTTTTTGAGATGGAGTCTCACTCTGTCACCCAGGCTGGAGTGCAGTGGTGCGATCTTGGCTCACTGCAAGCTCCACTTCCCGGGTTCACGCCATTCTTCTGCCTCAGCCTCCTGAGTAGCTGGGACTATAGGCGCCCGCCACCACGCCCGGCTAATTTTTTTGTATTTTTACTAGAAACGGGGTTTCACCGTGTTAGCCAGGATGGTCTCAATCTCCTGACCTCGTGATCCGCCTGCCTCAGCCTCCCAAAGTGCTGGGATTACAGGTGTGAGCCACTGCGCCTGACCCATGTCTGCATATTCTAAACATCAAAAAATAACAAATACGTTGTAGTTCTGTTCAAATTTCTACTTCTAAAGTTACATGTGCAACTAGGAACACACTGAGATTTATGAAGAAAAGGATAAAAGGAAAGGTTCAAAATTACATGCCAGACTTAGTAACATAAATTATGCAGAAGCATCTCTGCATCAGCTCTGGCCTCCTCAGCAGATGGTGCTAATGGTCATTTTAGTCTAGGCCATTTTTCTGTTCTTTAGTTTACAATGTGTAAATGCTTGGTTTTAAGGTGTTTTAGAATGTGAATCATCCTATTATGACTTAAGCACAAACACAATGAGTGTTGATGGCTGTAAGATTAAGGAAAAATTAGTACTGAAGGAAAAGTAGACATAATCTTAAAAGTGAAAGTAAGAAAAGGACAAATGTGGTACATGCTGCATGGCATAGTTTATAGCAGAAACAATTCTGAAGGATAAAAAGCTAAATCACAGAGTTTGAAAAGAAGGAATAAAGAGACAAGTGCAATGTCATCAATGTCTATTGTTTTCGCCAAAAAGATTCATATATATTGGATGCTTATACTGTCTACTCGGGACTCATCAAGAACTGGGTTTGGAACAACCTTTCGGATTTGAATCCATTCCTAAGTAAAACAGCTTCTGTACTCCAGCAGAAACAGCCATTCCAATGCAAACAAATGGTGTTCAGAAGTTATGACTCTGGTCTCATCATCAACGATCTATTCTAGACTATGGATGTTCATGAGGTTTGCAATATAATATTAGAGATATCACCCATGTTATCAGTTTTGCCAAGTAACTGTGGCAGTTCCCAACCTATATGGATGAAGGGTGTTTCAAATAAAATTACCAAATAGTATTAATCTAGGTCTTTAAAAAGAACAGAGAATTAAACATAATACAATTTTAGATGACTAAATTAGGCAGCTAGGAACTTGATACCTGAAAAAAGAAAAAAGGATAATCTTTTTTTTTTTTAAACCAAGTGGCAAGAAGAGAGATGGCAATTTTTCAAGTGGGGACTTGAGAATTGGGCTACCATTCAAAAGATTGCTCTACCAGTATGATCAATGTGTAGATGAAGGGGCAGGATGGAGAAAGAGGATCTCATCTGAGACACAGTGGCAGGGATAGTCTCACTTTCCTGCCTAATTCACCAAGATGCCACAGAAAATGCTAGCTCTAGGTCCCTTAATTTGAAACTCAGAGCCACTTTGTAGAGACAACGTTAGTAAGAATTCCTGGTATTGTTTAATTTGAGGTAAACCAGTCTATGCCTCCATGGAACCAACCAGAGAAAGTGAACAACAGAGGACCATGTCTGGAGAGACATATCGAGGATCCCCTCTCCCTTACATCTTTATACTTCGATGGTTCCCCAGCTTTTTGCGGAGAGCAGAGACAATCCCATGTCTTATGCCCTTAATGATCTCTTCTCTGTAAGGATGAGGAGCCAGCAGTTGCCACACCTGGCTTTAGGATAGCGAAAACAAACTAGATAACCTAATCCTGTTGATGGTGGATAGAAATAGGTGATATATTCTAGATTCTGGGCTACACTACGGTAATTGGCAAAGACAGCAAGTACGAATATGTGAAGGCAATTTTCTACCATGAGCTATTTTATAGAGGTTTTTTGGTTTTTAGTTTTGCTTCTCCTACAAAATTCAAATTGCCCACTTCTCAGGAGCAACATCCCGGAAGCAAGGCAGGGGGTTAGGGGGACTAAGTCTGCACTTCACAAATATAGCCTCACACTGAACTGTACACATTGAAATGGCTAATTTTATGTTTTTTGATTTTTACCTTAATATTCGAAAAAGTGAATCCTTCAAGGTGGGAAAAGAAGGCTTGAAGGATAGAAAATAAAGTTCTTCAACAAAGGCAAAGACTCATCAGTGAAAAGCCTTTGAGTATCAGGCCTTTACGTTCTTTCCACTAGAATAGTGAGTGGTTTTCTTTTCTCTCTTTCTCTTCTTTTCAGCAGTGAAAATCTTTTGTTAAATAAAACCTCACTGGTTTTTCACATACCCTACAGATCAAGAGAAGCAAAACTGCCCTGGTTAAAGAGGCTGTAGACTCTACAAACACCAGAAACACAGTGTCCCACTTTCCCTGTGTCGTCTTCCCTTCCTTACTCCCTCCCTGCATCAGATGTTTACCAGGCATCTACCACGTGTCTTCCAGGCACTGTTACAGGCTTTGAGGAAAACACAGACAAGGGCTTTGCTCTCACAGACCTCACATTCCAAAACAAACAAGTGAATAACAATTTCAGCAAGTGCTAAGTGTTATGTAAAAAATAAAACAGAGAATTGGAGAGCAAGGGACAAAGTAGGGAAATAGGGTAGAGGGGGGCTCAGGAAGGCATCCCTGAGAAGGTCGCATTTGAGGGGAGAACTGAATGAGAAGGAGCTCACCAAGCAAAATGCCAGAGGGAGAGTGGCCCCGGCAGAGGGGTCAGCAGAGGCTCTGAGATGGGAAGGAGCTTTGTTGCCCAGGCTGGTCTTGAACTCCTGGGCTCAAGTGATCCTCCAACCCCAGCCTCCCAAAGTGCTGGGATCACACATATGAGCCACCATGCCCAGCAGGCTATCTTTGATCTCAAAAACAAGCCTAACCTTGGATTCACTGTTTACAGTCAGTCACAAAAATAGAAATGTTTAAACTTAAAACAATCGTTTTCCATGTATCTGAAAAGACTTATTTATATCATTGATTTAATTCAAGGGTTCTAATACAATAAAAATTTGTTAGATATTTCCTAGTGAAATTCTCTGACAACTTCAAACTCTGTTGCTTATTGGATGCCCAGATTCAAAAATAATTTAAATTGGGAAGGAGTTATAATCTTAAAAAGGAATGGTTACCAGAAACAGCATTTTTAAAAACTTTAGTTAACCCTAATAGTAGGTAAACATTAGTGTCAAAATGATTTCTGAACTGTTTTTTTAATAGTAGATAATTAGGGAAAGAACTAAAATGGTTCCTTCTAATAAACAAACCATACAGAAGTTTATATAAATCTTGTTTGGTGCCTAAAATGTTTCTTTTCATAGAAGCAAAGTGGTGATTTTAAGTTCTGCTCAGAGTCTCACAAGAGATAATTTAAACATACAATGAAGGCTGAAGTCCCCACACTATTTAGTAACCCACCCCACTCATAAACGGTTTCTGCACTAAAATTCCTTTCTGGTCTACAGGGGCCACAGCAAATAGAGAGCAAAGTCACAATTCTTCAGTGAAAAAGATATAGAACAAGTAGTATCTTTTAAGTGACCAGTGGTGACAGGGAACAGCCCAGGAGCCCACCTCAGTACTAGGGAGGGGACCCCTAGTAACCAACTGGGGTTCCTGCTCTCACGTAACAGATGTCCCACCTGTGCTCATTTTCAGGCACTCCTTACATCTGTGGTGGGACCTAATGCGTTGTAGACTGAAACACTGGATGATGATGATTCAAATGGAAGAAAATTTTTAAAATCACTTACTGAATTTAAGTTATTAAATGTTAAATCGAATCGTACTAAGGCAAGTTTGTGATGGTTATAGGCTGTTATAAAGGGGAATGAGGCTGGGTGCAGTGGCTCATTCCTGTAATCCCAGCACTTTGGGAGGCCGAGGCGGGTGGATCACGAGGTCAGGAGTTCAAGACCAGCCTGGCCAACATAGTGAAACCCTGACTCTACTAAAAATACAAAAATTAGCCGGGTGTGGTGGCACGTGTCTGTAGTCCCAGCTACTTGGGAGGCTGAGGCAGGAGAATCGCTTGAACCCAGAAGGCAGAGGTTGCAGTGAGCTGAGACCACGCCATTGCACTCCAGCCTGGGTGACAGAGCGAGACACCGTCTCAAAAAAAAAAAAAGGGAATGCGCAACAAAACTAGATTCATGATAGATACTTGGAAAGTGTTAAATGCAATTTTGTTTCATATTGCTAAAAATATACTCAATATATTGCTAATATATTAAGATATATAAGGTTTAAAAAAAGTTATTAAGACTATCGCCTTAAATTTCCATCAAATTTCACTACATCTTTAATGTAGTGAAATCCTTCTACATCTTTCATTCTCCCAGATCAGAAATCCCAGGGACTTACCTAGACCTTCCTGAGGAATTTGCCCGATGTTTACCATTTCCTACAAAGTCAGGAGAGCCTCCATGCAGAACGGCAGCTGTTCTGTGTCCTCCTGGGTCCTTCTTAGAGGTATGATCTTGGTTTGACAAACTAGCAATTTCCAAACGTTCCTAGAACAAGAAAAGTAAAACCTACTTTAGATGTAAGTCACAAATGGAAGACAATCATGGTACATAATTATTAATTCAGCATAGAATGCAAATTTTAAGCTGAATGTTTACAAGTGAAATAAAATTGAACTCAACTTTTAATAGTTTAAAATAGCTAGAAGGAGGACATTGAATGTTTCCAACACAAAGAAATGATAAATGTTTGCAATGATGGATGTGCTAATTACCCTGATCTGATCACTATACATTACATGTATCAAAACGTCACTATATATCCCATGAATACATACAACTATTATTTGTCATTAAAAAATAAAATTAAAAAAACGTTAATGCCTAAAAATGTACTGGCTCAAAAACTGAAGTCCAGGTTTTGGTTTCAAGAAAATGTAAATTTTATAAATGAAAATGCTTAGAATCTTGCAATAGTGTAAAAACTTAGGGAGAAGAGTAATAGGAGATGAACAGAAGAAGGGGGAATCAAAGAGAAGGTAGAGAGTGGCTGACAGGAAGGCAGGTCAGGAGCAAGACAGGAGCACTGGTGGAAACGGGGATCTCATCTTACGTTTCTACTCAGGTTTAGTTTCACATAGGGCAGTACACTTGTCTGTGGAAGTGGTTATACAAGACAGAAAGAAAGGCATTATCAGTCCCATTTTAAGGGACAAGTAAAGTGAGTCACAGAGAATGTCACCTTGCCAAGGTCACAGAGCGAGGCAGTAGAAAAGCTGAAGCTTTAAACCAGGGGAAGTTTGCTTGTGCTTCAGCTTCCTGCCTCCTGCTACCACATCGTGTCCCTTAAGTTTAATGCTATAATTATGTAAAAGAGAATGAGTAACATTTTATCTGAATTTCTCCAAACATGTCTGACTGGTTTTTTGCTTGAGCTAGACTCAGGAAAAATAAAGGAAAAAGTACTCTATCCTTTTTCACCACTGCCTTTTAAATCTGCTCTGTTGAATAACTCTTTTTCATCACTGAATGAAATTTCAGGCAGCTCCATATGGTTTCTATTCCCTCTTCAGTATCAACAAATCATTTTATTTTCCAGGTATTAAGAATTCTTGGTCGGGTGCGGTGGCGCACACCTGTAATCCCAACACTTTGGGAGGCCGTGGTGGTGGGTGGATCACTTGAGGCCAGGAGTTAAGGACCAGCCTGGCCAACATGGCGAAACCCCATCTCTGCTAAAAAATACAAAAATTAGCCAGGCGTAGTGGCACACACCTATAATCTCAAATACTCGGAAGGCTGAGCCACAAGAATTGCTTGAACCTGGGAGGTGGAGGTTACGGTGAGCTGAGATCATGCCATTGCACTCCAGCCTGGGTAACAGAACGAGACTCTGTCTCAAAAAGAAACAATTTTAGTCCAAGTTAATTATTAAAGCCGCAATCTCTTCCCTCCCTCATTTGATAAATTATAGTAATTATGTAAGTGTAAATCATCTACTGACAACATAAAACTCTAAATTTTGCCACCTATTTGGGGAGTCTGAAATACACGGTGAATATTTATTTATTTTTAGTGCTTCATTTTATTTTGTATTACTGATAGTAACACAGATGTCATCAGTGGAAATAAAAACACTTTGTTTTGCAAAATGTAAATTATTTTATTATGATGGAGTTGATAGGGTACCTGCTTAGCCATTTCTTTCCTTTTTTTCTCTTCTTTTATCTCTTCTTTCCTTCTCTGGATCTCATGTAGGATTTCACGTTGCTGAAATAAATCAAACCATCATCAAAAGGCAATCTCTGAAATCTATACAACATATAAATTATGGAACTACAGAAAAATCTTTTAACTTTCAATAATTCAAACCCTCTTTTCCTAAGAGATCTTAAAATACAGCATCTTAGTACAAACTGCAGTTCTATCAGTTTTATCAGAGTTCTTACGCAATAGGCATTCCCATTTAAACAGGTTTGAGAATGTGTGGGGAGGGGCATTTACTCCCCATTCTTCATGTTTCCACATGCAGGAGACTTCCACTACAGCAACACTGTTGGCTTCTCACTTCTTCTCACATTTGTCTTAGCCCCTCCTGTTTGATATCTGTCTATCTGCAGAGAACAAGCACTTGTGCCTGCTCTCTGCCATGGGGATCTAGGTCAGCTTGGTGAAGATGGGCTGAGCAAGCCTCAATGCCTGGACCTGGGTGGCCATGGCCCAAGTACCACACCTACCTGCCATTCTTTAATCACCTGCATTTTCCAATCAGTTTTCTCAATGTTTTTTTTGTTTTTTTTTTTTGAGACGGAGTCTGGCTCTGTTGCCCAGGCTGGAGTGCAGTGGCCGGATCTCAGCTCACTTCAAGCCTCGCCTCCCGGGTTCGCCATTCTCCTGCCTCAGCCTCCCGAGTAGCTGGGACTACAGGCACCCACCACCTCGCCCGGCTAGTTTTTTGTATTTTTTTAGTAGAGACAGGGTTTCACCATGTTAGCCAGGATGGTCTCGATCTCCTGACCTCGTGATCCGCCCGTCTCGGCCTCCCAAAGTGCTGGGATTACGGGCTTGAGCCACCGCGCCCGGCCCAGCTTTCTCAATGTTAAAAGTGGTGTTTTGATCTCTATTTTGTATTATTCCTCTAAAATTCTAGATTATAAATATCAAAACTATTAAGAGATTCACCAAAAACCATAATAGCAATAATACAACATGTAAAAACATACCTCAAACTTATAGGTAGCTATAGCAGTAGATGAAAACAAAATTGTTAGCTAAATAATCACTATCTTCTAATAAAAATTAGCCTTCCTAACAACAAGGACAATAATAAAAACTACAAACACCCAGCAGGGCGCGGTGGCTCACACGTGTAATCCCATCACTTTGGGAGGCCAAGGTGGATGGATCACAAGGTCAGGAGTTTGAGACCAGCCTGGCCAACATAGCAAAACCCCATCTCTACTAAAAATACAAAAATTAGCCAGGCATGGTGGTGGGTGCCTATAATCCCAGCTACTCGGGAGGCTAATGCAGGAGAATCACTTGAACCTGAGAGGTGGAGGTTGTAGTGAGCCAGTATGGTACCACTGCACTCCAGTTTGGGCAACAGAGCAAGACTCTGTCTCAAGAAATAAAAATAAAATAAAATAAAAATAATTAAAAAAAAGAACTACAAACTCCCAACAATAACTAGGCTACACACTTAAATAGAAAATAAGAACAAAATCAATGGCACCTAAAAAAGACAGTGTTAATGTAAAGCACAGGATAAACAAAATGAAGCAGAAACAAAATAAAATGAAAAAAGAGGCATAAGAACCTAAGAACAAAACGCTAAAAGTAACTTTAAGAAACCCTACTATCTAGAAAATTAGAATGCCTCACCAAAAGATAAAAATAGATATATAAATGGTGCTGGGCACGGTGGCCCATGCCTGTAATCCTAACACTTTGAGAGGTCGAGGCTGGAGGATTGGTTGAGCCCAGGAGTTCAAGACCAGCCTGGCAACATAGGGAGATCTTGTCTCTACAAAAAAATTTTAAAATTAGGTAGGTGCAGTGGAGTACACCTGTAGTCCACGCTACGCAGGCGGCTTAGGCGAGAGGATCCCTTGAGCTGCAGTGAGCCAAGATCACGCCACTGCACTCCAGCCTGGGCGACAGAGCAAGACACTGTCTCAAAAAAAAAAAAAAAAAAAAAAAAAGCTGGGCGGAGCAAGATGGCCGAGCTGGGCGGAGCAAGATGGCCGAATAGGAACAGCTCCAGTCTCCAACTCCCAGCACGAGCGACACAGAAGACCGGTGATTTCTGCATTTTCAACTGAGGTACTGGGTTCATCTCACTGGGGAGTGCCGGACGATCAGTGCTGGTCAGCTGCTGCAGCCCGACCAGCGAGAGCTGAAGCAGGGCGAGGCATTGCCTCACCTGGGAAGCGCAAGGGGGAAGGGAATCCCTTTTCCTAGCCAGGGGAACTGAGACACACAACACCTGGAGAATCGGGTAACTCCCACCCCAATACTGCGCTTTAAGCAAACAGGCACACCAGGAGATCATATCCCACACCTGGCCGGGAGGGTCCCACACTCACGGAGCCTCCCTCATTGCTAACACAGCAGCGAGGCTGGGGGAGGGGCGCCCGCCATTGCTGAGGCTTAAGTAGGTAAACAAAGCTGCTGGGAAGCTCGAACTGGGTGGAGCTCACAGCAGCTCAAGGAAACCTGCCTGTCTCTGTAGACTCCACCTCTGGGGACAGGGCACGGTAAACAATAACAAACACAGCAGAAACCTCTGCAGACGCAAACGAGACTCTGTCTGACAGCTTTGAAGAGAGCAGTGGATCTCCCAACACGGAGGTTGAGATCTGAGAAGGGACAGACTCCTGCTCAAGTGGGTCCCTGACCCCTGAGTAGCCTAACTGGGAGACATCCCCCACTAGGGGCAGTCTGACACCCCACACCTCACAGGGTGGAGTACACCCCTGAGAGGAAGCTTCCAAAGCAAGAATCAGACAGGTACACTTGCTGTTCAGAAATATTCTATCTTCTGCAGTCTCTGCTGCTGATACCCAGGCAAACAGGGTCTGGAGTGGACCTCAAGCAATCTCCAACAGACCTACAGCTGAGGGTCCTGACTGTTAGAAGGAAAACTATCAAACAGGAAGGACACCTACACCAAAACCCCATCAGTACATCACCATCCTCAAAGACCAGAGGCAGATAAAACCACAAAGATGGGGAAAAAGCAGGGCAGAAAAGCTGGAAATTCAAAAAATAAGAGCGCATCTCCCCCGGCAAAGGAGCGCAGCTCATCGCCAGCAACGGATCAAAGCTGGACGGAAAATGACTTTGACGAGATGAGAGAAGAAGGCTTCAGTCCATCAAATTTCTCAGAGCTAAAGGAGGAATTACGTACCCAGCGCAAAGAAACTAAAAATCTTGAAAAAAAGGTGGAAGAATTGATGGCTAAAGTAATTAATGCAGAGAAGGTCATAAACGAAATGAAAGAGATGAAAACCATGACACAAGAAATACGTGACAAATGCACAAGCTTCAGTAACCGACTCGATCAACTGGAAGAAAGAGTATCAGCGATTGAGGATCAAATGAATGAAATGAAGCGAGAAGAGAAACCAAAAGAAAAAAGAAGAAAAAGAAATGAACAAAGCCTGCAAGAAGTATGGGATTATGTAAAAAGACCAAATCTACGTCTGATTGGGGTGCCTGAAAGTGAGGGGGAAAATGGAACCAAGTTGGAAAACACTCTTCAGGATATCATCCAGGAGAACTTCCCCAACCTAGTAGGGCAGGCCAACATTCAAATCCAGGAAATACAGAGAACGCCACAAAGATACTCCTCGAGAAGAGCAACTCCAAGACACATAATTGCCAGATTCACCAAAGTTGAAATGAAGGAAAAAATCTTAAGGGCAGCCAGAGAGAAAGGTCGGGTTACCCACAAAGGGAAGCCCATCAGACTCACAGCAGATCTCTCGGCAGAAACTCTACAAGCCAGAAGAGAGTGGGGGCCAATATTCAACATTCTTAAAGAAAAGAATTTTAAACCCAGAATTTCATATCCAGCCAAACTAAGTTTCATAAGTGAAGGAGAAATAAAATCCTTTACAGATAAGCAAATGCTTAGAGATTTTGTCACCACTAGGCCTGCCTTACAAGAGACCCTGAAGGAAGCACTCAACATGGAAAG